>NC_052507.1:74458503-74733257 GCF_014356525.2 Nilaparvata lugens
TTTTCCCATCTACTTTGAAACAGGCAAATAGGGAAATAGGGTAATTAACAGGACGTACAACAAATATGAAATATCAAGTTTTAAAGATTGTTTGATTTTCGAAATATTCAAAGAAGGCAAACATTTAGCTCTCAAGGCACAAGAGGTGAACACATTTGCATGCTTTTAATGGGGAACAACCAGGTCCCCGTTTCATAAAAATTTAGAAGTCCTGTAATACAGGAACAGCTGATTTTATCGGCTATATTGAACATGTAATTGGAATGGTGATTCTCCTGTATTACAGGACTTGTAACTTTTATGAAACAGGCCCCAGTAATCAAATCAAACTATACGGGTACTCCATCACGATTTCAAATCAAATCATTTTTTATTCTGATGAAAGCACAATACTATTGAATCGATTCACTACCACTATTAAGCTGTCATAATTTTTGCAGTGAAATTTCCTATCTTATCTATGATTGAAAGGTAATAAAACAAAATTACATGGATTAAGCGTGCTCAAAGAGTGATCAGCTAATAAATAACGTGAAAGTATATGTGCTGAATACGATTTACAAATACATTTCAATCGTGGGATTGTCCTATTATACGAGTATGTCATCCATATGAAACTATGAATCAGACTGAAATGCATAGCCTATCTCAGTTGCCCAACTCTATTACAATAATGGAAGACGCCCACGTGATAATACGGTAGGAGCAAGTTTGATTGTGCGAGCAATTCTCGAATATTAATCGAACTATTATGATCTGCTAGAGTTTATCACCCAGTTGAGGAACACTTTCACTATTACGCTCTTTTATAATCGGTGACAGTAGCTCATTGATTTAAAAAATATCAATATCCTACTGAAGTGTTGGATGAAAAAAAAGCCGGTACAAATTTGAATAAGACAAGATTGCTGAGAATAAGCCTTGTAGATTATTGTACTGTACAGGTTTTTCAAACATAATATTTTTTAACATTACTCCCTAGAGTTATTTGAAACAAAATTGCTGACAGAATAACTTTTATAAACTAGTGCTAGGATATTTCCAATAGGAAATTTTACAATGATTGTTGAATTTGAAGCACCTGTTGTTACAATATATTCAGAATGAGGACTAATTTTAAGAAAGTTATTATTATAATGATATTCATTATACTATCAATTATTACTCAATGGATTTTGATTTGTTCCATTTTAAAAATATAGCTTATTGTGACTTTAGAAAATGTGTTATAGTGTCACTATAAGGATAGGGCACTTTCAAACAAGATTGTATTCATTAGTAAACATTAGCAAGCTTGATTGGCTCAAAAGGTACTCAATTGGTGGGTTCACAAAAGTTAATAAAATAATATTTTTCACCTCTTCACCTTTGATGAGGAGTTGAGGTTGTTATAAAAATTTATCTACAATAATAATCTCTCATTGGAAAATATTTTTATTGAGGGGGATTTTAAAATTCCGATAAGTGATGATATTCAATGCACTCTGTTCCAAATTTCAAAGAAACACTAAAAACTGTTGAACAATGATTGAATTATTCTTGTTGGAAATGGATGTTGTAAAATCTGGCAAAACTTTACTGAAAATCAAGATTTCCATTGAATTCACTATATTTTGCATAAAAGATCTTCTAATTTTCCTTCAAATTCAACTCCAACTTTCGAATGAATTATATTTGGGTACAATCATTATTTGAATGCAAAACTTCGAGAAATACAAGAGAAACACTGATCCTGTTGCCCACTGATCAAATTATTCTAGTTGGAATCGCATCTTGTAAAATTCGCTGTCAATAAAGTTTACTGGAAAATTTAGATTTTATTTGAATTCTACAGAATATTTTCAATAGAAGAAAATGTTCCTTGAGTTTCCCTTCAAATTCTATAGGCTACCGTATGTTTATAATGATCAGGCACTTTCAAACGTATTATTATTACAATATTAACAGGAAGAATTATTTTAAGTAACATTCGTATTTTGATAGGTTCCAAAATTGGGTAAGAACGTAATTTTTAATTGAAATATATTTGGGTATACTCATTATAACAAAAAATTGAGAGACTTTTTTTCAAAAATTGCAATACTCAAAATACAAAATTAATTAAGATTAAAAGAAACACTGATCCTTTGCTGAAAAATTTAGATTTTTTTTCGAATTCTAAATTATTTAAATTAAAGACAAATTTCCTCGAATTTTCCTCCAAATTCAACACTGTGATTTTCTATTTTCCATTGAAAAATATATTTTCACTGAACAACTTTGAGAAAATGGAATAAGTATAGCAAGAAACGATAAGAGTGCAAACTTACCTTGAAGTACATGATGTGTGATTGAAAGTGAGACTGTGAGTGGACCAGGTGAGGCAGCCAATTTATTTATATAGGCGATCACGGCTACGGCCAAACTGGTCGCCATTCAGTTAGCCATTCGCAGGCCGCATGCCACAAGGCATGCTACATGGGCAACACATAATGTATGCCAGTACATGCCAGTAGGTGGCAAGGCATGGTCGTTTACACGGGCAACAGTTACCACTTACCAGTAGGTGCTAGTAATCTTTCGCAAGGTGCTCTGGATCGGATTATCAAGGTGGGGCCGGGTGGAGTGGGACAGAAGAACTAGCCCTTGACCCTCGGGAGGAAGGACCTCCCTTCGGCGACGACCTCGCTTACGCAACTTACCATCCTCGCATGTCGCTATCCCACTCACATTCCGTGTGCCTCACTCGCACACCTTGCATCTTGCTTCGACCGGCTCGGCGTTCGTCAACCGGTGCCAGTTGACATTTAGAGCAGAAGGGCTAATCTGCATTCATAATTTTCGTATCAAATGTTGAATAATACTGAATACTCGTAAAAAGTGTTCGGATAATAAGCTTCTAGAATAATCGTTATCACTTCATTGCAATCAGATAAAATATTCTTCATTTTGATTGTATTTCATGATAATTCAATGAAAGTGTGTTGTACCTACTTTAGTTTGAGCTATTGGTATTTGCTTCAAAATTTGCATGCAACAAAAATTCGCATTGATTGGTAGCCTCCTATTTCATAAATTGAAAATTTCATTTCATTTGGTGAACAACATAGAATGTTGGGTTTGGGTAATCGATCTCTAAGCTTCTGATCAAATGCTTTGACTAGAGTTGGTGAATAATAAGAATACAATGGTAATTCAATGTGTTGTACCTACTTTAGTTTGAGCTATTGGTATTTGCTTCATATTTGCATGCAACGAAAATTCGCATTGATTGGACACGGCCTCTTGACTTGATGTCTGTGAGATTTTCTATTTCTATTCACATAGTCAATTACAGTATATTGATAATTCACAAAGGGTTTTTGCTCAGAGCTGAATATATTTGTTTTGTTCCATAGTTGACTTCCATTAGGAGTTGTTCCATCTTTTTGTGCCATCAAAGATTACTGATTAGGTCTAGTCATAGAGCTGTAATTACAGTAATTATTAATTTTTTTATGCATTACGAACTTCTATATGTTTCATCACGTTTTCACACCACAATGACGACTAGTTGCAGACTATATTGGTTGCAAATAATATAAAATATTTATAAATAATACTCACTTAACGAAGCATACAATGTCTGTTGAAAATGAATTCTATGCGATTCGAAAGCATGCTCTAGTCAGTGAGTAAATATTCTATATTTTTTAAAATAAATATAGTCAGCAAGTCGTCATTCTAGTATCAAAACTTGATGAAACATAATTATAGCGGTTTGTAATGAATGGAAAATTTTCAAAAAAACATTGCTATCGCAGCTCCATGTCCAGGCCTGACCAATCTTATTATTTTAAAGCTTAATATTTGATGGCTGAAGAAGATGGAACAACTGAAAGTCAACTATGCAACAAGACAAATACAATCAGCTCTGAGCAAAAATCCTTTTCGAATTATCAACTATTACTGTAATTGACTATTTGAATGGAAATGGAAAATCTCACAGACATCAAGTCAAGAGACCGTGTTTAATCAATGCGAATTTTTGTTGCATGTAAATCACGAAGTAAATACCAATAGCTCAAACTAAAGTAGGTAAAACACACTTTCATTAAATTATTATTATATTCTTATTATTTACCAACCACTCTAGTCCAAGCATTTGAGGAAAAGCTCAGAGATGGATCACCCAAACCCACACATTCTATGCTGTTCACCAAATGAAATGAATTTTTCAATTTTTAAAATAGAAGGCTATCAATAAGCCCCAGTTATAGGAACAATCTTATTACAATTCAATCCTAATAGCTCATGGGAGAAATCCTAACATATAGAAAAATCAACTTTTGTTTGAGCATACACTGCATGCTAATCGGCAAACATTATTCAGCACTGAAAGTAATAGTAGTTTATTATTTTCTTGTTACATTATTTTTTTAGTATTCCAACTTCCAGGTCCGTATCAACATCAGGACACCAGGCTGTGCTACGAGACTGAGAGACTAGATTACGACACTAGAGAGACACCAAGTGTTCGATCTAGTCACTGGACATTCAATTGCGTTCATTGCACTAGGGACACCAACAGGGAAACAAGATTCTGGCGACTAGCTGGTGTATTACTTGGGGAGAAAATTGTCCTAGCTTGCTTCACACACGGACACCGCTAGTGTCTCACTGGCAACCCAGTCCAAACTGGTCACCCCAACAGTCCCACAGTCCCAGCAAACAGTCCCACTGGCAACCCCATGGTGTCCAAATCCAATCTCAATTTGGCTCGTCATGATATCAAAATTTGAGAATCTTCCTCATTGGTACTGTTATTAGTTGGTGGCCAATCAGATCGTACTTGTCTTAAGCACACTTGAAAAACAACTCAAATGTTATCAACTATTTTTCAACTATGAATTTCTTCAATAAATATAACCCCAAATCAAATAGCTTGGTAATTTTTTTATTGATTCATTCAACAATCACATAATCAAATCAATGTTAATCTTCATCTCGAGCCAAGACACACTCATCGATTTTTGGACGTTTGATTTTTGCCGTCCTTATGAATTCTACAAGATTAAACGGAGCTTGACAAACATCATCTGTTCAAACTAATGGAATTTATAAGGACGGAAAAAAGTCGTACGTTCAGAAATCGATATGTGAGTAACTGGCTTTACTAGTCAAGTTATCAAGGCACAGTAGTAGCTTAAGTAATTGACACATTAAGCTACTTATATAAGAATATTCCTCCTCATAAAATACAAAAAATCTGGTGTGGCGCACTCATACAACTTTCCTTGCCGTTATGAAAATTGATCACCTGACGCCAGTGTTCACGCGCATATCAAGTCTACTATTCAAAGATCTGAGCCAGCTGGTGACAGGATAATAACGCTGGATACACACGAGATATGCTATCTCTTCATAGTGAATGATTTAATAGAATCAACACTTGTCAACAGTTTGCAATTATTGAATAATCACATTTTCTCAAATTTCAAGCTTATTTTCAATTTCAGGTGAAAATGCTACTGAACATTAATTGTAGAGATTTTCATGCTCAATCTTTTCTACTCGGATTTTTTTGTTTAAATTGTATCTGAGACCTGATAATTAAAAATCTAAAATTAAACTTTGCATACATGGGGCGGAGCTCTTGAAATTTTTACAGATATGAGACTTGTGGCAGTTGATATTACTTATCAATGACTATGTTAGGTATGAATTTGATGAAAATCGTTGAAGCCATTTTCGAGAAAATCGCGAAAAACCCTGTTTTTGACAACATTTTCGCCATTTTAGCCGCCATCTTGAATTTAATTTGATCGAAATTGTACGTGTCGGATCCTCATAGTGTGAGGACCTCAAGTTCTAAATTTTAAGTCATTCCGTTAATTGGGAGATGAGATATCGTGTACATAGACGCACATACACACACATACAGACCAATATCCAAAAACCAATTTTTTGGACTCAAGGGACCTTGAAACGTGTAGAAATTTAGATATTGGGGTACCTTAATTTCTTTCTGAAAGCGATACTTTCCTTAAGTATGGTAATAGGGCAAGGAAAGTAATATTTATTTATTTATCATTTACAATGAACTTAAGGACAAAGAAACAGACTATAGTCCAAAACTTCTTTTCATTCCAATTTCATAAAATAAATTGTAGAAATAAAGGTTATGTGCGACTTTTCAATTCTTCACTAATTTCCACATTGAAACAAAACACAAACACTCGAAACAATTAATTTTGGATTTAGAAAGATTAATATGAAAGCAATTGACAGCTGATCATAAGGAATCAGCATAGAGATCCCGGGTTCAAACCCTCTCATTAACAAAAGTTTTTTCAACCAGATCCATCCCGTGTTATCGGATGATCACGTTAAATTTTCGGTCCCAGCTAAAGTATGACAGTCATAAGGTCCATTGACGGCTTAAATTATATATTCAGGCGAGGTGGGACTCCCCACCACAGTATACATACAGTATGGAAACTTGGCTAGTACCCTGACGCAAAAATCCGCCATCTTATGGTTCGGTTCGGATCACTTTAATGATCCAGATCAATTGATCTCGTTCACTGCCACGAGCCAATCAGAAGACCAGGATTGGAGCTTCCTAAGGTCACGTGACGTGTCTAGTATTTGCGTCATGTAAAAAGCATTGGTTAGATAGGCGTTTGATTACAAGTTTCCATTCTGTACCTATTCTGTGTCCCCACCAACAAAAGCCATACGAATTTACTTTACTTATAAGGACGGAACAGACTAATGGGCAGTATTTTGGAACCCTAGTAGACGTCTCAGCTCTCAGTTCCCACGAGTGGAGATGCATTTTCTTCAGTCCCGCTTTCTTCGAAGCGAAAGGTACACATCGTTCAAGCAATCCTTTTGTGTACCACTCATAATTAATTCTGGTTGATAATTCAATTCGAAGAGAGACCTTACATTTAGTGGATGTGAACACTGTTCACTGAACAGAGCAGATATAGCACAAACAACGATTGCTTGCAATGGTGGTTACGTGATACTGTAAAGGGTGGTAAGGGCGAAATCAGGCAAGTGGAGGGGGAAATAAGAGTGGGTGGGAGGGTAGGTGTCATCCTTCCACCTGTACTAACGCGGTTAGGATGAGCCGCCAAAGCGGATTGTGGTAAGTCTGGCACAGGCATTTAAATTTCATTAGAGTCGCTTTGCCTGATCCGATCCGCACTGCTCTGCACTCAACTACAGCTCTGATTTGGATCCTAGCAGCGGATAATACGTCGTCATTCCTCTCTCCCTGTTCAACACAGCCAGGTTATACCACAATCTGGGATATTGGCCTGACACATTTCACCTCCCAAAAAGAACCAGAATATCTATTTAGTCTCAGCCTGGATTGGGAACATTTTATTAAGATAGAATAATATAACAGTACTACATTGATATTTACATCGATATTTACATTCATAGTATACAAGTTATATCGAGAGAGCCTGCAAAAGTCATCAACTGATGGGCAGAATTTTGGAACCCAAGTAGACGTCTCAGCTCTTCTCAGCACGTCTCCCAGTTCTTCTCAGTTCCCAGTTCTCAGTTCCCACGAGTGGAGATTCAAAGCGGAAGGTACACCGCAATTTATCCTCTAAGCTACTATTTCACATGAATACTGAATTATTTAAAGTTTATAATTATGTGCAAATAAATACTTATTTTTAAAAAGTGAATCTGAAAGACTTAAAACTTATCTTACATAGATCAAAGTATACAAATATCAAAGGAAATACATGAAAAAAATACTGCAGTGGTACGGGCATGTGGAGAGAAGGAAGGACGATTATGTGGGGAAAAAGGATCGACCACTCGGATGTCGAAGACACTAGAAAGAGAGGAAGACAGACCTAGGAAGAAATGGGAAAATTGTATCGCCCAAAATATGGTAGAGAAGGGACTAACACCAAACGAAGCCCATGTCCGAGACTCATGGAAGTGACTGACCCGAAACGCCGACCCACCTGAGTGGGAAAATTTTAAGCTTATCCGTTCGAATCAAATAAGTATGTGGATTATTTTGTGTAAATACGGACTTGAAATGTGAGTTGGAATTCCTTTTTAGTTCATATTTTAGTTTGATTTCCACTCCGTCTGGAATTTTTCTATCCGTGTGAGAATATGAATATAAATTGTCCTATTCCCTTGCTGTTGACCAGAAACTTAAAATATTTGGCCAAATACTCTGTGGCCGAAATCAGAGCAGCCTAGATCAACCGGACTAGCCAGTATGAGTATATTTCTTCACACTTCTTTTGTAAGTAAACTCTGGCAGTCTTCGCTTACCTTGACTGGAAATGTTAGATGAATACACGGAAGGATGACGATATTAAAATAAGAGAGCCAACACATAATGAGCAAGAGAAAAGAAACAAAATCTATCACTCAAAAGAATTATTGTTAGTTGTTGGGAATTTGAAAGTATAGTGAGTTTTTGTTCTTTCATTTTTATTTCTTGTATTTCAAATTGTATAATGTCTTGAAAATATTGTATTGTGAGAAGGATGCAAAATGGGTTTCTGCCTGTTGTCTCCATTAGTTGACCGAGCGAAGTGAGGTCTAAGGATCAAGTCGACGGTTTGGCATTTCTCTTAATGTTTAAATGCTTAAATGTTTATATGTTGCGCATTTACGGCGAAACGCATAATAGATTTTCATGAAATTTGACAGGTATGTTCCTTTTTTAATCGCGCGTCGACATATATACAAGGTTTTTGGAAATTTTACATTTCAAGGATAATATGAAAGGAAAAAAGAGCCTCCTTCATACGTTAATATCAGAGTAAAAATCAGACTATAGAATTATTCATCATAGATCAGCTGACAAGTGATTACACAGATGTGTGGAGAAGCTAGTCTATTGTTGTGTTTCCATAAGGTATTTAGTTCCAATCAGGTTCTTGTGGATGAGAATACTGCGTGATGTCTACTGTTCACAGAACTACTAGTACATAAGGGTATAAACAGAACGGTCAGGTCGATATGTAGATTTTGGCTCGCTATCGAGCTTTTATATGAATTTATTTATTATATCTCTATGTTTAATCTATTATATCTGTGTGTTTATTTATTATATCAATGGGTCCAAATGTTTAATCATGTTTAAATCAGTCGCAATGTGGCATCGATCTTCACCGTGACTTACTCGTTCTGTTCCCACCTTAAGAATAAATAGATTGAGTTGTTGGTCTGAATTGAATAATATTTCATTTTTATCATAATATTTTATTTTGTCATTACAAATCAGTATTTACTGGTTTCCTTATATCCACTTCTGTAAACCTGGATCATCAAATTTTAAATAAAATTCCCAATTGGTCTCCACTAACTCAATATAATTGTTTCATCGCCGCAATCTGAAACAAAAACTTTATTCAGTTTTATATCAAACATTTATAATCAACTGTGTTTTTCAGAGGTTGTCAATTATGGTGAATTAATTAATAATGTCATCTATGAAAGTTGGAGAGTTTAACAATATGCTCGTACTTGTAATCTTCAAAGAAATAGATAGAACCTGATCAATTATAAAGACCGATATTGGAAATTGAGAAAGGTCAAGGTCTCCATTAGTTTCCAATATGGAATCCTCAACCAAGAAAAAAGCGAATGACACCGGCAAAGATAGGAAATGGAGATAAAAATGGTGTGAAGTCAGAGCAAGTGAGAGAGGTCAAGTCAAAGGTGAAAAAAGCACAAGCAACCGGTTTTTATCATTAATTTAATGATTCTCCGTCACTGGAATGTGATCTACGGCAATTGGACTGTTTCAACTGATATCAGAAATGAACAATCGATTATTGAAATACTGCAGAGTTGGTTTTTAATGGCCTAGGCGAGATGGAAGTATTGTGCTGAATGAATTTAGCGTACTTATCTATACTAGCGTACTCTATACTAATTTATCAGTAAACCAGTAAATACTGATTTGTAATAGTAGCAGTATCCCACTTCATAAAATATAAATCAATTTTACTGATTTTTAATAGTAGCAGTATCCCACTTCATAAAGTATAAATCAATTTTACTGATTTTTAATAGTAGCAGTATCCCACTTCATAAAATATACATCAATTTTATTCAATCCAATAACTTAATCTATTCATTCTTAAGGTGCGAACAGAACACTTGAAAATCAACTCAAATGTTATCAACTATTTATAAACATCTTTAATAAATACAGCCCCAAATCAAATAGCTTAATAATTTATTTATTCATTCATGTACATCAAATTTGAGAAATCGTAGGGTCCACATTATAATGTCAGTAGAAAAGTTTGTACAACAGCGTTGCCGATTCTCTGTCTTGCCTATAAAAGATGACTGACACCTGTATATCTTATGTGATATTAACTGTAAACTCTTGTTTGAAATAATCAACAATATTTCATTCGACAAGACAATATATTTTTCGATGATTCAATAATGAATTTCCATAATTGAGATTGAAAATTTTGTTTATTAATTACTATTTCTACACTGTTAAAAAACGATCTGGCAACGTTGCGGAGCAGGAAAAGGACAGTGCTAACTGCTTTGTCGAATGATATTCAAGGATAGCAATCAATCAAATGACGCCTTTATAACGTGTACCTCACTGTAGTTGGTCCCGATTGGTGTCATCAGAGATTGAAAATTACTTCAACCTCTACCTTCCATAGAAGAAAAGTATTCTTTTCTCTATTTTTTCATTCAGCACAAGAATGCAAATTAGAACAAATTTAAGAAAAATAAGAGTCTCATTCACTGTCATTCCCATAATGAAATGAACATCCAATTAATCAGGCGAAGGAGAATTTGTTCCGTCGTGACTACTCCAGATTGAAAAATCATGATAAAAAATATTAGCAAAAATTGTTGCCTACTTCACCATCATTTTATGATAAACTGACCATCCAATTGATCAGCTAAAAAGAGTCAGTTCTCCGAGACTACTCTAGATTAAAAAATCAAAATGCATTGATTGGGCTGCATAATATACATTGATTACACATTACATATAATAGAATACATTGTATAGCAGAAAAATCAGGCTAATGAGTTAAATAATTCAAGTTGAATGCATCTGAGGTCGTTTTATTTGTAGCTGATTGAAAGTGAATGCACCGACAGGCAAAAAGAAACGGGTGGCGGAGGAAATTTCCTTAGTTCTAAATGAGCCGGTCGGTAAAACGATGCGAAAACCGGTTCACCGATATGTGGATCCATTTTTTCGTCCGTGTAAATCAGCGTGCGATCAGCAGGTTGTGCAAGAGCAAAGCTGCAAAGGTCAAAGGCCGTCCGTACATCGAGAGCAAAAGCCGAAGTTTCTGTTTCTACGATTGATATTCCTGAACTGATTCTCTTCTGCACTTGTGCAACCTGTTGCATTCCAGCTCTGGAAATAGTTCACCTCCTCTATTACACATTTGAGCTCAACTGTTAGCTTCATGGTTAAGCCAGTAAATAGTCTAATCGTAATTACATTATTGAAAATTTGTCTTGATGGTTAGAAGACGGATGTTGGAAGAGTACTGTACACTCTTTAAATTGTCAATAACCACTTCAGGAAGCTTTAGATAGGCCTGTAACCAGTCTAAACAGCAGTAGTCACTTTTCTTCATAGGGCTACTAAATTGATTAATTATTATATACTTTTTTATTCTAATAACCACTGTGATTAAATACATAAGCGTACTTGACAGGCGCGAATCCAGGGAGCGATTGCCTCCCCCAACTTTTCCAAGTGGTTTTTGAAAAAAATGTTGAGAGTGCAGAAATAAGTATCATGACCTTGGTATTTGAATGAACAAATCCAATTAATATCAAAAAATAAAGCTCTCAGATGCTGTTTCCGATTACGCCTACAATTTTCCCAAAAGACCACCCCAAACACATCGCCTACCTCCATCAAGTTTAATAGTCAATTGGTAATTCCATTATTGAAATTTGGTTTTGATGGTTAAAATACGGAAGTTTGAAGAATACTGTACACTCTTTTTGAAGAATGCACTACTCTTTTAATTGCCAAGCTACATAACCACCGTTTTGAAAGAGGTCCAAATCTGAGAATTTGTCTTGAAGTAAGAGCTTCAAGAGTTGTTTTTCATATAAACCCGATGGAAGAGGAAGTAGTAGAAGAAGATGAAGAAGAAGGAGAGAATTCAGAGCACAATCCAGAAAAGTTTTCGTTTCTTAGAAAACTGAAAACAAATGCATTTTTCAACCATATACGTTCCAGGACATGAATCCTCTGCTATAAGAAACTCCAAGTAACTCAACTTACATAACTGCAACAGCCGTACTTGGCTGAAGATTGTTGTTGCGTACATAAATTTCGAATAGCGATTGTTCAGTTCAACTAAGTCAGCGTGTGGATTGAACAAGGCGTTATGCTCTAGATCAAAACAAGGCAGTTGTTTTGAATGAGACGTGTGAAAGCAAAGTCAATCGAGCTGGATTGGTCGGCAGGAGTTGAACTCGAAAACGAATCGATCGATTATTATCGAATCGAACGGGTCAGGTTGAATCTTCGTGAAGCTCATGTGCAGTAGAGTTCTGAGTTGTGAGTTCTGTGGTGTGAAGGAAATGTGGTGTGTGGCCGAGTTCGAGTTACGAAATCCAAACAAGCCTTGTTAACGCCCTGATGCCCTGGATGAAATTGTGGACCACGCGCTGATAAAAACGGTCTATAGGTCGTTGCTGTAATCGACCTAGCCTTCCAAACTGCATAGCAGATTGTAGCCTATAAGCCTATCATTCAAGTCATAAATTTGTTATGTCTCGGTCATCGTCCACATCTATCTTTCAAACATAGAGTTATCACGAATAGTTAACAGTATCTGGACAGCTGGTTGAACTCTGGTAAGAGGGAGAAATCCATGGAGCCTGAGGAAAATTTTATTAAAGAGTTTGAAGAATCAAGATGAATTCGCAGTGACAGTGACAGTGACCAGTGAAAATATGATTCCCACGAGTTCCAATTGGACTGTTCACACTCAGCCCGGCCGAGCGAGTATGAATAGTCTCATTAAAACTCATACGAATTATTTTTTCACTGTTCACTGTCACTGTTTTGTACGAATCCAGTTTTAGAGAGAATTTAAACTCTATTGTAACTGCACATAACTGTAACCCTCATCGTGAATGGATTATATCTTTACTGAAAAGGAAGGCAGACAATTCTGCTGTCAAGCTGATCTCACTTCATATTACTCGTATATCGGGGTCCAGCATTACTCTCCATCACAGTAAATGTATAGAGATATATCTTTATACATGATCTGTATTTGCCATGAGATAAGGATATTCTAATTAATACCAAAATATAGATAATATTATTATTATTGTACCAAAAAAATGTCTGAAATAAAAGTATACGGCTACGGTGTGGGGGAACATTTCTGAGAACCCCTAGCCTCTCTCTTAGTGTCGAAAAAGCGTATCCCTACTCTCACTGTATATAATCTCCTAATCACATTCTAGTGACGGTTCTAGAGAATCAAAAAATGTGAGATCAATCGCACTTGTTCCCACTTAGTATTCAACAAACTCTCCTCAATTATTAGGCCACTGTATATAGTAGCTCAGTTGGCAAATAGTGAAGTGTTTGTGTTGTATTTTTAATTCCCTTCTCATCCAATTAAATCCTTATTGAATTGAATCGTTCAATTCTTTCTTCGCGCTAGCTTCATCCCTATAATAACTAGAGTTTGTCTAGTTTATATAAATACAGCTCTATCAATCATGTACAGCTTTATAGTTCAAATATAACCTTTTTTTGACGAATTAGTTTGACTCATAATATAGTTCGTCAGTCATAAAACAAACTCAGAACTGGCCATTGAATTTACGCCTCATAAAAATCTTTTGCTAAGCCTCAGACCTTTATCACAGCCTTCAGGCTCTTTATAGTTTCTTCCAACAAAGACCGCGGTCTCGAGTCAAGTTCGTTGAAGTAACAATGGAGCCCATGTGCCCATGTATGTGATTTCAAATACATTTTTAATTACATCACCTTGTTGCAGCTCAGCCATTGATATAGTGTATTATATCTTTTTACTTTCAATGAGTACATTCTATCATACTTCCCATTCATATGTAATATTAATTCATTCATAGGATCCAAGAACAAACCAAATCCTTTACATAAACGTAACCATTCAGAGCAAGGAATCTATAATACATAGTATACAGAATTCCAGTATTCTATATTTTTGACTCAAAGTAAATAGTATTAAACAAAAAACGAAGAAGAACTGCATTCTTAAACCAAAAACCGACGAAGTTCTCAGTTGACGTTATCCTATTTCACATGAGGTTCACCTTGATAAATCCAATAAACATTTTTGAAAATGACTTCAATTTTCTTGGGACGCTCCAATGCTTCAATCAAATCTATAGATATTTTTTAGCACATTTTATTTTGATAATATCGAAACTGAATCGAATAAGAATTTACCTATCGTCGTTTAAATTCCAACAAGACGTATCTCAAGAAAACAGTTTTTTAGGAGAGAAAAACATAAGCATACCCAAAGCCAGAGATTAGGTATTATTTTTCTCTAGTATTCTTTATGCTTAATTATTATAGTATGCTAAAACTGAAAAATGTATATTTCATCTACAGTATTCCCAAATGTTTCAATTTTATTAAAGTCTTAGGAGAGAGAAACATAAGCATACCCGAGCGAAAGATTAGGTATTACTTTTTCTCCATTATTCTTCTCTCTATCCTAAAACTGAAAAATGTATATTTCACCTACAGTATTCCAAAATATCTCAATCTAATTGAAGTCATGTCGTAAGCAATCCAAAACACTTGGCTACAATCCAGAAGAAGGGTGGATACAAATTTTAATTTTAAATTCATTTTCAATTGATTCACTAATGGCAGGAGCTTTCAAGTTCGAATGATTTCAAAACAAAATTATTTTGACACGTGTCGTTAAAATTCAATGGTGCTATCTTTTTGTAATAATTCCATTTAAGATTTGGAGTTTGTAGTATGATGAGATCAGTTTCTACAATATTTTGTTCATTATTTGAGTTTTTCAATAATTAATATAACTCAATTCCATTGAGAGTCTTTGAATGGACTCCAAACCAAATTACAAGTACCCTTAATATATTTTTGCTATATGAAAGCAACTAGTTTCGAGAACTTATGCCAAAGTGTCAACATTTCCAACTTGAAAATGGCATGACTGCTCAAACATATTGTGTTTAAATAAATATATAAAAATGGTACTATTATTTTACTATAATATTTTTCGCCACACTGCACAGAAAGCAGCTGTTTTCCAGTCCCTACGTAGATCTGAAAGACATTGTTTGCAGACGACTCTCGTCTGATGTCAGGTCAGGTTTCTTACCGGCTAAGGCCGGAAAGAGTACCCTTTCCGGCCGCTAAATTTCAAGTGTGCTAAAACAGCTGATCGAAAAACTTGTCATTATTTGAGTTTATTATTCAATAATTAAAACATTTATAATAATATGATCTTATTGTCATTTGAAAGAATAAAAAAGTATAAAATCAACCTCCCACATAATTGAACATAATCTTTTAGGTTATTTAGACAAATCAGAATAAAAATTAAAATACTTGGACAATTTCCTGATATTCAGATTACCTCAGATTTGCTAGAGCTATGACCTTTCACTTTTGCTTTTGGAAGTGCTTAATAAACAATTATTATTCTCCTATATATATATATATTGTTTATTTTTCTGTGTGACGAAAAATAGCGTTCGCACCACGGGCAAAAATGTTTTTCCGGCTCTCAATCTTTTCTAGTCCTCGGCCTACGGCCTCGGACTTGAAAACCGATTTCGAGCCGGAAAAGTCTCATTTTCGGCCCTAGGTGCGAAATATACTATTACCATAATTATTATTATTATTGTAAATATTTCTACAAAAATTGATTAATATTATATAATATGGATAAATATGGATATAGCCTTAACCCAGAACCGGCACTTTATTGGCATTCTTGACTACAGTTTCACGCTAAAAGCTTTCTGGTTTTCTGAGAATTTGATCTGATGAAATCAAGAGTGGTTGTCTGTAGACCACTTTTTGCTTAGTTAGCTAGCAATGTTAATCAGATCAATGCAAAACTTCACGTCATCCCAGGTCAGGAAGTGGCTTGGATGTTCGAAAAATTAATTGATGATGTAAAAAATATGGATTTGGAGCAAGTTGCCCGCGGCTAGAGGCTCCGGTTACAGGTGTGCGAGAGTGAGAGGGATAGCGAAGTATATGGAGAGTGAGAGTGAAGGAGTGGCGACCTTGCTAGCGGCTGGACGACCGTCATCGGCAACGGAAGAGCGAGATGGTGAACAAGTGAAGACTGGGAAGTTGGCGCCTGAGGCATTTGGTTGGCCGGAACCAGTACTTGCAATAGACAATCATGATTGGCGGCGGGAATGTCCGAGAAAAAGTCGAATGTGGAGCAGACACCTGAAATTGCAGCTAAATGCATGTAATAACAGAGAGTATAGAATGTACATGTATTACATTATTACTATGTGATAATAATTATTAGCAGGAGGACTTCACAAAGTTTAAGCATAGAGTGGTTGTACCGTATAATATTATTATTTGTCTTCTATAGTCGATCAGGCCCTGACTTAAGTAAATGATAAATTTTCTGAGGCCTTCTTTACATTAATGATCATAAAATGCCAATGAATATTATAAACAACTAGCCGTCAGGCTCGCTTCGCTCGCCATATCCGTCTAGCCAGGGGGCTCCGCCCCCTGGACCCCCGACTGGATCGTCCAGGAATTTTGATTTGAGCATTTTTATCATATGTTAGGACAATCCAGTCGGGAGTCCAGACTAACCGTCTGGCTAAACGGATATGGCGAGCGAAGCGAGCCTGACGGCTAGTAATATAATATTCCCAGGATTGAAGTAGCAGTGCCCAATCAATTTTTCCGCGATAAATGCATTTAAATCTTCAACTTGGTGCCAACCTAACAAAGTCAACTCAACTTAACAAAATTGCCAACCTGACAAAATTATTAATTTAGTTGCCAGTTAACAACTGTTCCGAAGATGTACTCTATCTAGATTATAGTTCTATAGTAACATATGATATGGAAATTTCAATTATAATTAAGAGATTGGGAGAAGAAGAATATACATGCTAAAAGACGAACTTTAAACCCTTAAAAATAACCCTTAACCTAGCTCCGCAGTGCAGGCTGGATGCTTGTCTGACTCGGACTAGGCGCTGAGACAGCAAGTAATAGCAGCGCTGGTGGGAATGCGAGCGGCCGCAGTAACATATTCCACCCAGCAATGGTCGGCGTAGTTCCGCCTGGTGGACAGACGAAAGATCAATCCAGTCGGTTATTTGATCTCTCCAGCCAGGCTCAGCCAAGCAGCCGAGACAATAGAACAATGGAGTGACGGTCTTATTCGCGTTCATCAGCAGTTTTCTTTCTCACGACTATTTTTATTTGTGTGTGTCAATAATAACTCCAGTCACCAGTAAAAAGTTTCCAGAAACGTGGTGTACTACCATATTAATGACTTTTCATGATGATTTTTAATTATTTAAAAATATTGTTGACATTCTGAGCCTTTAGGCTAAACTTGGGGTCGCTGAGAACGAATCTGCAATCAGAATTTCTCTATCACGAAAAATAACGAAAAAACCCAGCTGTTGATCTTCTGGCAACTGTTAACAGTCATCCTGCAATGCGGCCGAAACACTTCGAAGCCAGACACCCATCTCAAATGACAACAACGCCAAGCTGTGAGAAACCATCCTGCACTGCGGCGCTAGGTTTAGAGTTAAAATATTGCCAAAAGATTTCTTAGTGCGCCTCTAAAGGGCCAACTGAACATACCTACCAAATTTGAACGTTTTTGGTCCGGTAGATTTTTAGTTCTGCGAGTGAGTGAGTGAGTGAGTGAGTGAGTGAGTGAGTGAGTGAGTGAGTGAGTGAGTGCTATTTCGCTTTTATATATATATATATAGATGCAATCCAGACTTGATTTATTATTTTATAGCTTGGTACTAGAGCTGTTCAAAATAGTTTTTGATACAGTATTCTAATAGTTTTTTTTATAACGAAACATATCGGCTAATAAAGATAAAATTTTTAGTATTTCCATAGAGAAACAATAGCGTAAAGCTACGTTTACACCAAAGCTATTAACAAAATGTTAATAACTTAATCCTTATAGATTCTATTAGATTGAACATAACTTATCATACACATGATGAACATGTGTTTGTCAAGTTCCGTTCAATCTAATAAAATCTATAAGGATTAAGCTATTAACATTTTAAAGCACATAACTTATCATACACATGATGAACATGTGTTTGTCAAGTTCCGTTCAATCTAATAAAATCTATAAGGATTAAGCTATTAACATTTTATTAATAACTTTGGTGTAAACAAAGCTTAAGTTTGTTTGTAAACTTATGCTATAGTTATGCAATAGTGTAAACTTATGCAATAGCGTAAGTTTGTTTGTAAACTTATACTATAGTTTCTCTATGGCCTATCAATTATGCATAGAAAAGGTATCTCCTCTCTGATTTGAGTAAGATGTAGTAGGTACAGTACGAAGTCAAGTAAAAATGCCTAAATATCATTATCATAGAGGGATAGAATACAGTAGACCTACTATAATAGAAAACCAATTAATTCTGAATCAAATTTCTATATTGCAAGGATTGATATTGAATATCGTATTATAAAAGTCATAATAATTATAATGGAAGTTATAAGAATAATGATAAATTCAAGAGAAATTATAAGAAATTTAGTGAGCAGAAATCTAGTTGAATCCAGATAACGTACAACGGAATAGACGAATGTAGAAGCTCAATATTGATACGAGTAGTTCAATATTAAGGTCTTCATGTTCAATAAGGTAGCCTAATGATAAGCCAGTTAAACACATCGATTTGGATTGTCAATTTTTGCCTTATGAATTCTATCAGATTAAATGGAACTTGACAAATATCATCTGCTTAATCTAAAAGCATTCATAGGGACGGCAAAATATCGTACAAACAAAAATCGATATGTGTGTGCAGGACTTACGGCTACAAGTGTGTCTGGTGTGTGTGTTTGCCGTCCATTCATAAGGACGGCAAAAAGTCTTACGAACAAAAATCGATGTGTGTAGCCGTAAGTCCTGCACACACACACATCCATTTTTGTTTGTACGATATTTTTCCGTCCTTATGAGTTCGTTCAGATCAAACGGAACTTGACAAACATCGTGTGTTTGAAATCATCTGTTTAATCTAATAGAATTCATAAGGACGGCAAAATATCGTACAAACAAAAATCGATGTGTGTGTAGCTAGCCGTAGAGTAACTACCTTAAAACCAAAAGCATGATAGTTTTTACAATATTCATTGATAGTTTACTACAATATTCATTGTAGCTACATCACATCATGCGAGCTTTCATGGACTATACGCATGTTAGTAGAAACAAGGTAAATCATGATTATATAAGCACTAAAATTATTTTCAAATAAATACTGAAGTGCAGTACAACTGATAGTTATCCTTCAATCAGAGAACAGGAACCACTTCAAATATGTTGATTCAATGACAGACGCTGATTCTTTACGGTTGTGCAATTTTCCCTGAAGGAACATTTTTTACCGAATTCGCGTAATTTTTGGAGACCTTGAACGTTTTGCAAAATTGATGTTTTTTTTCAATACAGGTCTATCTACAATTTACTTTATTACAGGTGTGGTGAACTTGACTGCAAACTTTTATAGATTGGTGCGGAAAACACCAGAGGACATCGAAGAATGAATTGAATATTGTAGATTTAAGAACGAGTTCAAATTAATTTTTTATTATTGCTGAATTCCTCAATTCATAGGAATGAAATAACCTTCAAAACTGTGTGCTCCAATCTCTATCACCTATTCCCTTCGAACGATTTTTTTACCTCATTTACTGCTCCTTGTTTTACCTCATGTCCACTGCTCCAAATCCTGGACTCAAAATGGGTCTAGGATTAAATAGATCCTGGAGTTTAGAAGATACAACCGTGATTCAGAAAGACTTTTTATATCCAAGGGCTTATTGACCGAGCGAAGTGAGGTCTAAGATTTGGCATTTCCAAGTCGACGGTTTGGCATTTCTATTAATGTTTAAATTTTTATATGTTGCGCATTTACGGCGAAACGCGGTAATAGATTTTCATGAAATTTGACAGGTATGTTCCTTTTTTGATTGCGCGTCGACGTATATACAAGGTTTTTGGAAATTTTGCAATTAATGGATAACATAAAAGGAAAAAGGAGCCTCCTTCATACGCCAATATTAGAGTAAAAATTATACTATAGAATTATTCATCATAAATCAGCTGACAAGTGATCACACAGATGTGTGGAGAAGCCAGCCTATTGTTGTATTTCCATAAGGTCTATAGTTTCAATCAGGTACTTGTGGATGAGAATACTGCGTGAGGTCTACTGTTCACAGAACTACTAGTTTTAGTCCCGGTCACAGTAAGTCCACAGCTTATAGGTCCCGAGCTTAGAAACATGCTCTTTAGTCTTGAACAAACAAACATATAACTTGAAACTTATAAACACATAACTTGATCAAACATATCTTTGGTCTTGTTTCATATTATTGTAAATTATAAAATCAAGCCTATCAATGGAAATAATGACTAAAAGACCACCGAGTATGAGTGATATTACAAGAGAAATAAAACTGGAGAAAACTTCTAAAGAGTGGAGAATATGTTGAAGAGTGATTTTTTCATAAGCAACTGACAAAGGGATATCTTTATACGGTGCACTGAACAATGAATTTGGATTTGGACAACGTTTTTCAATTGTTGTTGTTAAGAGACAGGTGGACAAGTTGTAAAATTTCTCCTTTGAACATTGAAGAAAGATACGCGATGTGTGTCCGGCAAAGTATTGGGAGGTTATTGAAAAATATTCCAGCCATCAACCGTCGGCTGCATTTTCCTGCTGTTCTGGAAGCAAAATAAAAAAGGAGCGTTGCTTGCTTTTTTCCCATAAATTACTCTTGCTTTCGCAGAGCGTCAAAAACGTAGAAATACTTGCATTGATACGACATATTATCCAGGGAACAGGTTGGGGACGTTGATCGTAATATGCAAATCCAAAGGGAATTATTGCAGTTCTCCAACAATATTCCCTTGATTGGGGTAGGAGGAAGATGACCGGAAAAATAATATAAAAAGATGGAGGGAAAGAATTCTGAAAGTGAGAGAAAGAACGAGTTATAGGACATTAACTACGAATGAACACCGCCTCACAATAAAAATAAAAACTCAGCAGAAGACGACCAGCCCAACCAGTATCATCATCCCAAAAAAACGAAAAAAATTTCTGAGCAACCCTTTTATCGTGATCAAGTTTGGCATTTTGTTTGCCATTTTCTTGTCACCGTATTTTTTGCTCTGCGTTACTAAAAGAATGCCATATGGCTGGAATCTTTCAAAAACATCATTTCTTCATTATCTTTGTCATGTTATTTTGACACTATGGCCATTTCAAATGCATTATTTATAACTTATCAGTACCCTATTAAAATTTACTCTAGCAAGAAATATCCCTCAACTAAAACTAACGCGATTCTCCATTTTTTTCAATCTCAACTACACTATATAACATCGCATCTCAGACCTTTTTTCATCTAACAAAGTGTTTATAACGTAGATTAATATTGTAATGTAAGAAATAAGAACTTTTAGAAGAAAAGCGGAACTAGAAAAATACGAAACTCTCTCGCAGCTGAATTGACGAGAGGTAGCCGAATTAGGGTCAAACCATATTAGGAATTTTCTCAGGCGTTTTCAGAATCAGCAAGGCAGGAAGCTCTCCGTTGGCACCTGAAATAACGCCGGGAAACGCCGAATTCGGTCTCGCCCTTGAGGATGAGCTATTTCATGGATGCCCGAGCTTAACTTAACAATTGTACATTGTAGAATACAGTACTAGGGTATCACTCATGAAACATTACATTCCATCAATAAACTAGTAGTTCTGTGAACAGTAGACCTCGCGCAGTTAAAAAACGGAGCCTCCTCTTATACTGTCCATCAGACTAAATCCTGTCTGTATGTCGTGTCGGCGAGCTATCGGTTTGAAAACGACTAATGGCTGTTGGGGTTGGTGTATCAAAAATGCTAACATCAAAAGCCAATCTCCTTCAAGACATACTGGCTACAGAACAGCTCGAGTTCAAAGCAGAGAAAGTTCGAGAGACAATACAGTCTGATTTTTACTCTAATATTAGCCTATGAAGGAGGCTCCTTTTTCCTTTAATATTATCCTTGAAATGCAAAATTTCCAAAAACCTTGTATATACGTCGACGCGCAATTTAAAAAGTAACATACCTGTCAAATTTCATGAAAATCTATTAGCACGTTTCTCCGTAAATGCGCAACATATAAACATTTAAACATAAGGAGAAATGCCAAACCGTCGACTTGAATCTTAGACCTCACTTCGCTCGGTCAATTTAGGAATTGATGTCGGCTGTAGTAGGTGTTGATAGAGATTATAAATTTGTTTGGTCTCGCCCTTGAGGATGAGCTATTTCATGGATGCCCGAGCTTAACTTAACAATTGTTCATCGTAGAATACAGTACTTGCTAGGGTATGACTCATGAAACATTACATTCCATCAACAAATTAAGGATATTGATGTAGGTTGTAGTAGATGTTGATAGAGATAATAAATTGAGTAGAGGATATTTCGGCTATTCACAACAAAATCTTTAGCGCAGGATTGAATGACTTGCCTAATAATGCAATTGAATGTCAACAATATTTGCAGGAACATGACTAACACTTTTTTGCCACCATTCATTAATAACAGTCTCAATTTTCTGCAATGACTGTTTGGAATAATAAGGTATATAAATAGTGTGTAGAATTTCGTATCCCAAAAAGGTGCTACAATCATTGATAACATCTCAACGTTTCTTTCATCTATCATACGGTACTAGATGGCGAAAGCCAATGCGAATGTGTATGACTTAATGTGACGTCATTGCCCATTATTTGACGAACAAAAGAATTAACACCTATTTGATCGAGTTTGAGCACCATTTTTAAGGTCAACGCGCTTTTTAGTGTTCACTATTCACTTCCTTAACACTAGTCATCAGACAAGATAATGTTATCATTTTTGAAGGTTGTTAGTGTTATAGGAAGTGCTGATTTCATATTGATTTGATTGGAATTTGTAGAGGAACACATAATATTAATTTTGATTCAGGAACATTTTGGTTCAATATCCGTGTAGTTTTTCATACACTTCTTTAGTTTTAATACTGGTGTATAGTTTGGATAAATTTTGTATACAGTAAGAATAAGTCAAGAAAGAAAAAAATATTACAGAGATCCTATACTATTCTATACTATTGAATGAAAAAAGGGACTAAGAAATTGTCAAAAAACCACTGATTTATTGATAATTAGAAAGACCGGTTTCGGTTATTACACCATTGTCAATCTCTGATAAACTAAAATAAACTGATAAACTCTTTTAGTTTATCAGAGATTGACAATGGTGTAATAACCGAAACCGGTCTTTCTAATTATCAATAAATCAGTGGTTTTTTGACAATTTCTTAGTCCCTTTTTTCATTCAATATGAATAATTACCACAATATCAACTTCTCAACTACACAAAACGTATTCTATACTATACTATACTATACTATAGATCCTAAACAAGCAGCTTCTGTTTAGTTGTTTGGATGTTTAGATGTTTATATGTTTGTATTTCACCGGATCTCGAAAACGGCTCTAATGATTTTCACAAAATTCAGAACATAGTAGGTTTTTAATATAAAGATTCGATTGCACTAGGTCTCATCCCTGGGAAAACTCGCTGGAGGACATTAAAAGGATAATTATTATTCATCCTTGGGAAAACAGCTGATAATAATTATTTCGTCGTCTGTTGGTAATGGAAGTGAGTGAGCGAGTTCATGTGTGTGGGACTGTGTCAAAATTAGGTCTCAGCTGTTGAACTTTTGTAATCATTGAATCAGGTACTTAGTGTCGGTTGCAAAAAAGCCGGGTTATTTTCAATCCTGATTAATTCCAGTAGATCCATCTTTTTTAAATGGTCTTCTCTGATTTGGTTCACGTGAAGTTAATCAGGATTAAAATTTAACCTTTTGTGCAACTGGGCCTTTGTGAGGGAAATTTTTGCATTCCTCTGGGAATTAATCTCAATTTACTGTGATTACTGTGATTAGATAGAACATTTCTGTATGAATGTTATTATAATTTCTTCTTTCGTAATAAATTTGTTATATGCTTTTGTACTCCAGAGCGAAGCTCGGTCCCCGATATTAACTTTTATATACAGTAAGAATAAGTCAAGAAAGACAGTTAAATTACAAAAAGAAACAATACTATTCCCAAAGAAATAAAATGAGAGAGTTAAAAATTACAAATTGCTCTCATCATTCCATGATTTAATGTGATTCCCAAATGAATTTTATCAACCTTTCTTAATAGATTATTTGCGTCAACTTTTCTAATAAATTTGACACCCTGAACTACTTTTTAAGGCACAGCTGCTTTCATCGTAAAAGCACAATTCATTCTTCATTTAGCGCTCACAGAGCTGGATAGAAGTTAGTTTCGCTTCGGAACGAAGTCTAACTATAAAGTAATAAATTTTTCAAGTGAGAAATTGGTTATTTTAACTCTTATAAAGTACAGTAATTTTCAAGTGAGAAATTGGATATTTCAACTCTGATAAAGAACAGTAAAAGATCAGTAAGGCCCATACGTAGTCGACTCCAAATATTAAGTTCTTCTAGTTTGATAAACCGGGAATTTAGAATTTGAAATGTACCCAATAATGATTTTCTTTTCAATAATGTCAGGAGAGTAGTATTTTGAATGAAGAGGAGAGAAGAATAATAAAATAGAAAGTTCAGGAGTATTTAGTTCTCATGAGAATAATTAATAATTTATTGAAGCTACCAGAATAGATGAATCCACATCTTATTCGTATATCGATATTCTCTATTATTATAGATTTGTAGATTACCTATTTTTTAAAATCATTAAATCTAAAAGCAAAATTTGACTGAAACTTTCAATTCAGAATTTTCTCCACACTGCACTTCAAAAATCATAATGAGTAAATTGTCTTTTTTCTTTAGGGCAACTTTTAATATAAATAAAATATATTAAAATGGCATTAATGTCAGAAACATGTTGTGATGAAATAATTTTAAAGGGTACTAAGATTTATATTTTATTTTCATGAGAATATATATATATATATATATATATATATATTATATATATATATATAGCACATAACAGAAGACACTTTAAAGTTTCTTTTTAAGTGTTTTCAATCTATGTATATCGTGTCTCCTGTTTTAATTTATATATATATATATATATATATATATATAAATATATATGTAGCATAATGATCTATTACAAAATTGAATCACCAAGGGCCGTTTGCACAATGTCAGTTTAAACGGAATCTTAGCTTAAACTGGATTAAATCTATATGTTGAGTTTTGTTTTTCTATATGATTCACAATAAGATTAAACCAGCCACCGATTAGATCCAGTCTATGCTTTCAGTGAGAAAACAGCACTTAAATAATGTTCATACAAAATGAACCAGGAATAAAAATAACTTCTTAAAACAATATTTTTTATTCTAATCTATAAAATATCGAGATTTATTCAAGTATTATTAAGTACCCAGATCTTTTATTGAAAGAAGAAAGAATTTCTCTGCATTATTTTGTTCACTTTTGCTCGTTTTGTTCTTTTAATGCTTGCATATTTATATTTTATTATAGGGGCTTCTGCTGTAACTTTTGCATAACATCAAATGTCTCTGCACAAGAAGTCAGACAGCCTCTAACTAACTCTGGTTAGGTGAATCTCAAAAACCGGTCCACATGCTAAAACATTTCAAGTTTTGACAACAGCACCAATAAATTACTCTGTGCTTTCTGATATTCAGCTCAATCAAATACCAAAATTGATTTCATTTTCATATACATTGAAATTCTTATTTCTTATTCAGAAGTTGATTACATAATCGTAAATGGATTTTTAATTGATGATCTACATTATTTGATCCAATTTTCGCCTCTTCTTCCTTTAATTTTTTCTCAATTTTCGATTACACTATTCAAATTAACTAAGTTATGGAACAAACAATTATACATCACTACATATTATTTGAAATGAGTACTGCTCTTTCACAAAAACATTCAACATTAAAAACATTTATAATTGAACAATAATTTCACATGGAACACTGTTCCATAGCCGTTATTACTGAATAATTAATAAAATTTTATGAAAGCATAAACAAATGTCTAGATCAAAGGAAATCATTCAATCAATTATATTCTCATCTGGCACACTTTATTAATCTATAAGTACAAGCAAAAATGATATACAATGATTCGGAGAAGACAACAGGCTCAAAACTTCATAAATATATTTTAAACTTCTCAAAATGCTATTCGAAAAAATGAGTTTGGCTTGATAATGTGCAAAACCAGCACGAATAACATATCGCCACTAAAACGTGAGTGTTGATATTTTTCGCATAAAAGTATTTTTATTATAACTTATACAGAAAATTTTTATATACAATTCAAAAGTTATACATATATTCAAATGAATTTGTAGAGATTGGAGGGTACCCTAACGTGTTGAACATGATACACAGGACGAGATCTATAAAAGTTTGGGAGATATACAGTTTTGGGCTCAGCCTGTATTCCTCTCCAGATCATCTTATTGCATACCAACAGGTAACCCATACTCTGCAAGGGTCTAATTATTGAAAACTTGACAAACTGAAAACTTGACCTACTGGAATCTTGGAGAATTTTAAACAGGTCTATAATCATCCTCGGTAAATTAATAATCTATATGCAAAATTTCAAGTTGATCAGTCGAGTAGTTTAGACGTGATGATGCGTCTTTCGTGAATTTCCTGTCCCGTACGTGTATAAAATAAGCCAATACTTTCCTATATTATATTATATATATATATATATATATAGATTATGATTTATTTATCTCTTTTCTGTAGGCTATAGGGCTACTTTTATAGGAATAGAAAGAAAAATAAAAATCTTAGTACCCTTTTTTTGAAATATTTAATCACAACATGTTTCGGACATTGATGCCATTTTCAAGTGATATGGAGTAAATAAATAAATACTGCTAGAAGATTCTTATTTTGATCATATGTTAGTGTATTCATATGATTTTATGAACTAATAGCTGGTCCGCCCCCTGGACCCCCGGACTGGATCGTCCAAGAATGAGATCAGCAGGCTCGATTCGCTCGCCTGCATTTTTCATTTGAGCATTTTTATCATATGTTAGGACAATCCAGTCGGGGAACCAGACTAAACGTCTGGCTAAACGGATATGGCGAGCGAAGCGAGCCTGATGGCTTGTAATATAATATTCCCAGGATTGAAGTAGCAGTGCCCAATCAATTTTTCCGCGATAAATGCATTTAAATCTTCAACTTGGTGCCAACCTAACAAAGTCAACTCAACTTAATGCCAACCTGACAAAATTATTAATTTAGTTGCCAGTTAACAACTGTTTCGAAGAGGTACTCTATCTAGATTATAGTTCTATAGTAACATATGATATGGAAATTTCAATTATAATAAACGGGTTGGGAGAAGAAGAATATACATGCTAAAAGACGAACTTTAAACCCTTAAAAACAACCCTTAGAGTTAAAATATTGCCAAAAGATTTCTTAGTGCGCCTCTAAAGGGCCAACTGAACATACCTACCAAATTTGAACGTTTTTGGTCCGGTAGATTTTTAGTTCTGCGAGTGAGTGAGTGAGTGAGTGAGTGAGTGAGTGAGTGAGTGAGTGAGTGAGTGAGTCAGTCAGTCAGTCAGTGAGTGAGTGCCATTTCGCTTTTATATATATAGAAAACTATAAATTGTGGATTTAAATTCCAATGACCAATAACCCCATTTTTGATAAGATCATGCGAATTTAAATCCACAATTTATAGTTTTAGTTCATAAAATCATATGAATACACTAACATATGATCAAAATAATCTTCTAGCAGTATTTATTTATTTACTCCATATCACTTGAAAATGGCATCAATGTCCGAAACATGTTGTGATTAAATGTTTCAAAAAAAGGGTACTAAGATTTTTATTTTTATTTCTATTATGATTTATGTCTCCGTTAATAAATGAATTACAAAATGTAAAGTGTGATAATTGTATGATGTCAAAATGAAATTGATTTTATATGATTAATGGAGTTTTCTCAATTTCTCTTAAATATCTTATTTGATGGAAATGTATCGAGAGCTCTCACAGTTCACCAAATTCTCGGCTGAGCTTAGAATAGTCAGGAGCGCTATGATATTGACGACACGGTAGCGGTAAGTGGTTAGGTGGACAATCTGAAATCGGATCCACTCAGTGTCCAGTATCAACCCCAATCAAGACCCCTCCAATACACTAGGCCTGTCGTCTGCGCGTTGATGATTGGCCACAATTATTAACACAGATAATCCACGTCATCTGACGTTGACAACGGATCGAAGGCTGCTAAATTGGTCCGATCATCGACGCAAAATAATAATTGAGAGTGGGAAGTGTGTAGTAATGTTGATTTGATTTATGAGAAGCGCTATCACGCTGTCAACATTTGGGGGCCCGTCGATAAAAATGAGAGTGTAGAATATGGAGCAAGGAAAGCCAGTTGTAAGTCTGTTCAACTGCGCATGCGGGGATTCCCATTCATTAGTTCAGCTCAAGAGTCAACAACACTATAAGTTAAGCAGCGTGTTTATGCATTATTGTTCTGACTCTAGGCTATAATCATGCTATTGACAGTTACAGCACATTAATGTATGCAGTTGACATTCAAATTTGTTTCGTAACTTTTCGGACGCGCATAGTTTTTAATGATAGTCGTAATCAGGTGACGGTTGAATTAAGAATATTGTAATTAATATATGGGCTACATAGTATGAAAATAAATGGAACATAATGATTTAATGATTTTTTAGTTCGATCAATCTTTGAGCGCGATTTATATTTTATTGAGCATTGCCATTAAAAACTACTTTGTGACAGCCTAAACTTTATCACTTTTTTCAATACTATCTATCGTTCTAATCTACTTATTAAATTATTGGGTATAAATGCTGTTACCTTAATATTATAACTTTCAAAGTCTTATTTATTTATTCTTATACATATACAAATCATGTAAAAATAAGCATATATACCTACACAAGTCGTGTCTATGAAGGATTAATACTGAGAAACACATAGCATATCAAATATTCTTCAACATAAAAACATTTATTAATCAGTATTCTGTTATTTCAATAGAATCTTATATAAGCTATACTTCAAGTATTGACAATAATAACACACAGGCTCTAATTCAATTTACAAAAATTAAATTTCAGTAGGTAGCAGGAATTAATCTCGTTTCTTCAAATTATCATGTATCTTTTATGTAAAAGTCCAAAACTAGGTGGGTTTATCTAGTAAATTTATTTTTTTCACCATTGTACCGGTAACGGAATTGAGAGTTGAGCTAATTCAAATATTAAACGGACAGTAGTGTCACTAGTTGTAAAAAGCATGACTTAATTTTAGGTAATATAGATGTGAGACGAACAAGACCGGCGTGAAACCGCAATCAAATGTAAATTTTTAAGAAACAAAATATTCATAGTTAAAAATTGTTTGAATAGCTGAATATTTACAATAGTTGTTCTCCAACTAAATGAAGCCATGCTTACTATGTAATTTGAATATTATAATAAATAGTAATAGTTATTAGAATGATATTTATTTCAAAAGCTAAACACTACTTCTCTATCCATTAAATTTTGTAATTGAGGAAATCTATTTTTAGTTATTGAAATATTATTAATGTAGGACTTCCCAAAATTTCCTCTTATCACAATCAAATGAACAATGGATAATACAGTGAAATACAATAGAAAATATGAATTATGAGACATACAAGCTGTACAGAAAGGTAGCTAAATAGAAAACAAAAATCCTGAGGGATATTAAATGACTGAATGTTAGTGCAATATTATAGGTTCCGGTTTCAATGCCCTGACGCTAAAGAAAAATAAAAAATATATTCGATTTGATTTGTCACTGACATCAACCATCACCTAGCCAAGAATCCTTCCCACTAACGAGCAAATCAGTCGTCAATCACCACAGATTCCAAATAAGTGTGCGAATAGCAATTTGTTCTATAGAACTTGCAAGCACCAGTGCATGAAAAAGATTGAGTCAGTTCTCATTCAAACAAGTGGTAAATTACCAGCCACTTTAATGTAAAATTCATGTGGAAAACCGGTTGACTTCTCATACTGGACACACAAATGTCAAGGCTTTGCCGACTTTGAAAAAAAGTGAAAATAGAAAGATATAAGTAGGCTAGGTCTGATCAAATATTGTATAAGGGATGAGCAGCATCAAGTGTGTTCTCTTTTTGATTATGTAAATGAAATTGGAATTCAGATAATCAATTCAGAAGAATTCATCTACAAAGACTACTACGATTGTGTAAGGTGAGTAAAGGTGTGATGTATATTGTACTAATTCACCTCACATAAAACTTCGGAAGTAAGTACCGTGAGGAAATATAACTTACATTTGTGAATACACAATACTGGCTAAAATTTATAATAGATTCAGATAGATTCTATCCTATACTATTAAACAAGCAATTTCTGTTTATATGTTTTCTGTTTATATGTTTAGATGTTTATATATCTGTATTTGACCGGATCTCGAAAACGGCTCCAACGATTCTCACGAAATTTGGAACAAAGTAGGTTTATGATATGAAAATCCGATTGCACTAGGTCTCAACCCTGGGATAACTCGCTGAATGACATTAAAATGATCCTACGTTCTTGGAAAAACAGCTGGAAATTTTGTCATCTGTCGATACCGTAATGGAATTACGGGCATAAGCCTGATGTGCCTCTCCTCATATAACTGTAAAAATAATTGTACAACTGAGAAAATGAATAAATATAAACTATAAATTCAATTTTTTGATACAAATTTTCTATGCTTTTCCAGAGCAAAGCTCGGTCCCCCGATATTAGAATCTAAACTCTAAGATGGCTGGCCACTAACGTGATGTTTCACATGCATAATCAATATGTTGCCTATGTAAGCTTTTCCCTTTATTATTCATGATTACCGTACAGCAAATTATTATTAATTCATAAACCAAGCATTGTTTTAAGTTCTATATTATTAAGTCAAATTTATTACAGGGTTTGTTTTATATTCATATAATTTAGTGAAATTAAGTTTAAAATTAATAATGCATCATTTTTAAATGCTGATATTTTTGTTGTTTTTTTTGGAGGAAATAAATTTTATTTGATTTGATTTGCATGATACGAATAGTCGAAAACCTGAACGTTAGGGGCAAAACCACATTTGGCGTTTTTTCAAGCGTTTTGAGACGAGTCGGCAGGTTGGAAGCTGTCTGATTGGGTTGACGTTCGGGAATCAGCTGATAATCAGCCAATCGGAAGCTTCCTGCCCTGCCGACTCAGAAAACGCCTAATGTTGTCTCGACCTAAGTGGCCTTCCGACGCAGTAGTTTATGTGCTCTTGCAGGTTAGATTTCACAGAACGCTATTTGCCTGTCAGTCGAAAATGTATGATGAAACGTTAAGTTATTGTCTGCCTTACATCTTCTCTCTCTATACTTATAAAAGGCTAAGCCCCGACAGACTGAAATCACACCACAGCCCAAACTACTGAGCCTAAAAGCTTGAAATTTTGCACGATTGTTTATGGTAGCCTGAAAACATCCACTAAGAAAGGATTTTCAGAAATTTGCCCTCCTGAGGGAGCTGGGGCCCCCCCAAAATTTTGAACCACTCATTTCACAGCAAAGTCATGAGGAACTTTTTTGTTCAGCTACGAAAAAAAATTAGATCTATGCAGAAAAATCTCGATCAGGAGCACAAGGGGGTCCAGGAGAGGGCATTTTTCGAAAATTTTGATGTAAAATCACACTACAGCTCAAACTAATTGTCCTACAGACTTGAAACTTTGCACAAATATTCTTCAAACATGCTAGACGCGCACTAAGAACGGATTTTGAGATATTTTGCCTCTAAGGGTTTCAAAGGATGGAAAAGGATCCTATTAAGTAAGGTTATGAACATGGTAAGGTGAGTGCCATATGGAAATGAGATAATTTATTTATTGACATGTGATATTCTAACATATGTTGTAATCATTGGAAATAACAAAATAATATGATAGAAATTCAAAAAAGAACATCTGTTCTGTTATTGCTTTCTACCTGATTCCACTCAACCTCAATAATATTGTTCTGATAATTGATAAATATGTTTAATAATATTATAATTATTGATATAATAAAAGTATTGTTTTGATAATTAATTATTATCATTATATAATAATAGTATTGTTTTGGTAATCAATAAATATTTTTATTTTCACAAACTCTGTATAATTTATAATGGTGAATGTGGAACAGCTGCATCAAAGAAATTATCTCAAAAACATATGTTTAGGAAAACCATAGTTTTGAACTTCGTTTTCCTGATGCAATGTATAAGCCTACACGTGGCATGTATTATTAATTTTTCAGCTAGAAAAGTTTTTTGAGACTGCTAAATAAACGTCTACAGTTTTATCAATGCTGTATCGGCAATATGAAAACGCATGCAGTTTATATGTCTTTAAATAAAGGTGTTGATATCTACATGATAACTATTCTCTACCATTTTTATTTAATTAAAATTTCAAAATTATTCAAGCCTTGATACTGTAGAATGATTGACTCACTGTACAGTCAGTCGAAAATTTTAATATTGAAATGAGGGGTATTTTGGCAAGCTGAACAAAAAAGTAAGGTCCTATGCACCTTTTTGATATTATTTCTTCAAATGAAAAATGAGTTTTGTGGGTTGTCAAAACTCCCCCCTGAAAGAGAACTATTCATTTTATCCTATCTTTTAGTAAAATAACAATGATTTCTGCATTGAATAACATCTATCTTGCCAACAAGAATCGAGCTCTTTGTGAATTTAGATATGACCTACACTTTAGATTTATATAATTCATTACGTCAAGTTTTCATTTTGTCAAGTTTTAAAATAGACCCTTGCGAAGCACGGGTTCTTGCTAGTAGCCTATATAGTCTAATTTTCTTTGAAAAGCAATACCATAGAGATACAATAGCATAAGTAGATATCCCATGGTATAGGACGTTTATGTCGCAACTTTTACTGTTATCTCAAGCCGATAGTCCACGAAGTTCTTTCCCGTGAAGCTGTGTGACGCTCGTAGTCTCTCATACTGTGCCGTTCATACACTTTCACCCCAACAAAACAGTAAAAATCGACAGTAATCGGCTTGAGATAACAGTAAAAGTTGCAACATAAACGCCCTATACCATGGGATATCTACTTACGCTATTGCTTCTCTATGACAATTTATTCCCTTACCTGTGGTAGTAGATAGGGCAAGGATAGTAAAAATTTTGTGCAATAGATAAAGACACTCAAGAGAAGTTTCTGTACAGAGTAATAAAAATATTTGTAGATGGTACTATTAATTTCTGTATACATTTAGAATTATCTGGTTTTGAGCTAGTTCATTCATGAAACCCACACCATAATGTGACTCTTGCATGATAGAGTTAGAACAATGATGAAATTCTCTCCGAGCAATCATAATCAAGCTTATTGTCTGATACAGTCATTAAAGGCTAGTGGCTCAAAAATGTTTATTTGGCTTAGATTTTTCTAGTTTTAAATAAGATTATTATTGTAAGTAAAGAAGTTCAGGTATTCTGGTAAATCGATGTTTCCAGACAGAGATAATTATTGATTAATGTTTCAATGTTAATCAATGTGGAGATCATGCTAATAATTATTAGAGGTGAAGTGGACAAAGTCCTATATATAGTGAGGTCCACGATATAATGGCAGTGGAGAAAGTTAGAAGAACAACGTTGCCGATCCTCTGTCTTGTCAATGCCTTCCATACACGGTAGCTGATACCGTACATGTTTATTGATGTACAATATTAACGTTTCATTCTCGTTTAAAATAATCATTGACCAAGCGAAGTGAGGTCTAAGATTCAATTCGACGGTTTGGCATTTCTCTTAATGTTGAAATGTTTGAATGTTTATATGTTGCGCATTTACGGCGAAACGCGGTAATAGATTTTCATGAAAAATTATAACATTTTTTATTGTAAAAAATTAATTTCCATCAGATAGAAAGATTATCACGGAACTGGATGAATTATATCATATGGAATACAAATTCAAACGTGAACTGAGTTTGTTACTGTAACATTTAAAACAAGTGACATTAGGTACTTGTGGATGAGAATACTGCGTGAGGTGTACTGTTCACAGAACTACTAGTATTTTATTAATGGATAAATTATATTTTTCAATAATTTCATAATGAATTTTCATAATCAAGATGGAATATTTTGTCAATTATTAACAATTTTTAATAGCTTTTATATCAATTATTAATTCTACATTGTCAAAAGACGATCTGGCAACAGAGCAAAGCGAGAAAGAGATAGCTCTATCCGCTTTGTTGAATGATAGACAAGGACAGCAATACCATTACTCATCAAACACTGCCATTATAACGAGGACCTCACTATATATCTACCTTGTTCAAAGCACATAAAATGAAGAATTAAATAATGATTCTGTGTTTTCTCTGTGGTCAAAGTCTTTATATCAAGTAGTATGAAGTAGTAAAGTCATTGAACTTTGTCGAGAACGCCAGTATTACAACTTAGAGTGCAACAAATAAAAGTTCGGTGAGTAGCCTTGAATTTTTCAGCCATATATTTTGGCCACCTGGGGAGTGTCTCAGGAAAATAATATTTTATCGCAATATCTCATCACGTTAGACTAGAAAAACACCACAAATTTCCCTAATAACGACTTGAATCTCAAGACAGATCTGTCTCTTGAGTATTAAATTATGATATTATAAACTTGCAGAGCAACTTCTCAAATAAGAGCAATCATTATTTTTCGAAGCATAAAAATGTGTCATTTTAAAGCTTATTGGGAGATGATTTATTCAACCTTGAAAACTGGCTCTGACTTGAGATATTCACAATCGCTTCAAGAATAGAATTTAAAGCCTCAACTACCCCTTAGGGTGAGACCACATTAGGCGTTTTTTCACATGAGTCAGCAGGGCAATAAGAAGCTCTTCGATTGGTTGATTGGGTTGGCATTCGGGATTCAGCTGATAATTAGCCAATCGGAGGAGAGCTTCCTGTCATGCAGACTCGATTGAAAATTATAAAACCACCTAATTGTGGTCTTGCACTTAGAGACCTTCTCAAGATAGATAGAAAATCTTCAACAATTTATATTTTTACTGTCACTAGTTCTCGGACAACAGTTTAATTCTATCCTAAATTAATATTTCTTACAAGAAGAATCATGTAATAGCTTCTCCTTGTTTGAAATTAGCTCATTCATAATCACTGCACCAAACTAATATATTAATTATTTTAAAACATCAAATAATTTTGCAAGAAAATTTTCTCAACAGAACTGTAATAAGATAAGTATAGTAGACTACTGTGGTAGTAAAAAATTTGATCAAATCACCTGTGAATATGACAATTAATTGCCTTTCCAGCCTTAAAAATAGCTAGTCTTGAAAAAATAGTGTATTTATGTTTAAATTAAGGCCTATTAGGCTTAAGAATGGATAAGATAAGATAAGATTCTTTATTTCGCATCCAATTTACAACAACAGAACAGCGCACAAAAAAGATAGCAAATAAGAATAATAAAAGAATACTTAAGACAACTTTTTAACTGAATAAATATGAAATTTGCTGATAATACTAATTGTATTAATTCTCATTATAGGATGATGAAATGTAATCTAGCACAGCTACTCTGTTTTAAAAAAATACACCATAATTAATGCACGAAATAAAATACTGCATGCAAAGACCTTGATGACAAGGTCACGTTCGCATTGCAGGAGCATCACTGAACAGAACTAAAGGACAGTTCAAAACAAGCAAAACTTAACTTAATAAATAATAATGACAATAGATAAAATATATTATAGTTGAGAAAAGAAATACAATAAAAAATAATAAGAACTAAAAAATACAAAAAAAAATAATCTATCCTGAATATAATTCAAAGAACAAAAGTACTGATAAAAATCGAGGTAGTCAGGCCAAGTTAACCAATAGTTTAAATATAACAATAATATAAACAGGTTAAAGCAAAGGCAAATGAATTAGGCTTACATCATTTAGCCATTTGATTAAATTTAGCATATTGACGATCTTCAATGAATGAATGATTTTCTTAGTGTATATTTGCTTTTAGAGATATATCGATGATTTTATAAGGTATACTCATAGACCCTAATGATTTTCATTGATGTATTTAACCAATTTAATAATTAACAATGCTTATATCTGTGGTGATAGTTTATAACCAATTCTTCTATAAGGTAATATACTTCTATTGTTTTTGTCGAAATGAATTAAATGTGTACTGGATCCAATTTTAAGTATTTGCTCCAATTAAGTATTTACTTAAACATTGACATTGTCAAGATCTTCCAATCTCTCAGGGCTGAAGGAGAGGCTGAATGGAGGTGAAAAATGATTAGAATTTATGCAAGCAACTCTGCTTGTTCAATTGAGACGACTAGGCTATTGAGCATTGCCAGCGGTTGTAATAAATGTACTGGAAGGATCGAATTGAAAAAAAAAACATTAAATAAGATAAACATGTAAATCTTTACTTTATAATCATGTTTATATTTGAATTAACAAATAATAACCAATAACCGATAACCAAATCGATCAATTGTGTTGTTCAAAGCATCACTGGAATTTCAAAGTTGACTGAAAGTTGACGGTAGCCTACCAATTTTTCATTTCATTAAAAAGTAAAAACATTTTCATCTTTGAAGTGTTCTGCAAAATAAATCTCAGGAATACTCTTATATACTACACAACTTTTATGCAGAGTTGAAGAGAAGAACTCCAACTTTATTATACATGTTAATGTCTCGATTCGCTTCATTTAATTTGCAAATCTGATGCTTTTTAAGAAATCAAGTTACAAACGGCTGAATAATTCTGCGTTCTTTGGCAATAACGTACTTTTTTATCAGGAACTCGATTCCAATGAGAAGAACTGAAGCAGCGAAGCCTGAAAATAAATTAAATGGGTTAACAACTATTATAGTTAACAACTATAGTTATAGTAGTTAACAACTATTTTGTCAGTACCGTGATGGTATGTTTAGGTGATTTTTGTACGCTTAATTAAAAACAAGTGATCGATTTATTTTGACTTTCGTCTCATCTTTCCAAGAGGATGATTTCCGTTCTCTCAAATTTCCAATTTAACCAATTATTGTTATTATTAACCAATTATTATTTTCCAATGAAAACTATTTCTTGCCTAATTGTTCACAAATCCTATTATATTAAGCGAGCAATTTCTGTATATATATATTGGTTATGTTTATTTATGGTTATTTATGTTCAACGGATCTCGAAAACGGCTCTAACGATTTTCACGAAATTTGGAACATAGTAGGTTTATGATATAAAAATTCGATTGCACTAGGCCTCATCCTTGGGAAAACTCGCTGAACGACATTCAATTCAATTCAATTCAAATCAAATTTATTTCCTCCACAAAATTCAACAATTACAAAAATTAGGAAATGTTTTTTGCATCAGGGTATGTCTTAAAATTGAAGTAATACGGTACGGTAAACAATCAATAATCCTTCATTGCCATAAAACATAAAGTGTTGTAACAAATTTTGTGATTTTTTTCGTAAGGGAATTACAATTTACCAGAATTTTTTATTCTCATTTTAAAAATTTGTGATTTTTTCTTGTTTATATAAGAATATTAAGATTTTTCCCTCTTCCTATTTCCCATGTAATGCGTTCTATATACCCTTTTTACACTGTATTTATGAATCACTATATCTATGAATAAGAGAGTACCATAGTGTTATATAGTATAAGATACTCGAGAGAATTTTTTATTTTATTGTGAATTTTGTTTCTATTCTTCGTTTCATTATATATTTGCTTCTGTGTTAAATCAATTTAAATCAGGTTAAGCGTATTACAATTTTATCTCCTACTCCACTGGCGAACAAGAGTCATCTTATGCCAGTGGTTTATTCACTTACCATTTATAATTATTACATTTTGGTTGGATTGTGTTGTCATGTTGAGCTTTGTTTCATTTATGTATATGTATTTATAAGTGTGGAATAAATAAATTTGAATTTGAAAATGCAAAAGAATTAAGAATAGTCGAAGACTGTACAACAAAACTAGATAAAAGGAATTCTACTAACACGGAATCTACTTAATGAATATACTATAGGTAGGCTATATAAATATTTCCAAATAGTGACAACAATAAAGTAGCATTTTGCAACATTAAAGTCACAACATGGCCGTTAAACAGAAAAATAGAAGACAACAGTAATATATTTGACCGAGCGCAGTGAGGTCTATGTTATAACTCGGATTTTCTTTTGTCTGTCTGTATGTATGTAACGCATTGATAAAATTCTTTGATATTTGGTAGGAATATTCCTTTTTAACTGCGCGTCGATGTATACACAAGGTTTTTTTGAAATGTTGAATTTTAAGGATAACATGAAAGGGAAAGGAATTTCCTCCATACTCCGATATCACTATATGTCATCTACTCTGAAGATAGAATTAATCAGACTATAGAATTATTCATCATAAATCAGCTGTCGAGTGGATTATTCATTGCATGCGATAGCGCATGCAAGTAATATCTCAATGTAACTTGGTAAAAGATCAGCTGGTGTGTGGACTATTAATTGCATGCCTTATTGAATGCAATTATTATGCACTATTAAATGAACTATTGATTGCATGCAATAACGCATGCAATTAGTAACTAAAATTTTCACTTTTTGTGTAGTTGATGTTGTGGCAATTATTCATATTAAATGAAACAGACTAAGAAATTGTCAAAAAACCACAGATTTATTGATACTTAGAAAGACCGAGTTTAGAAGACTGAGTTTATCAGATAAACTCAGAGATTGACAATGGTGTAGGCTAATAACCGAAACCGGTCTTTCTAAGTATCAATAAATCTGTGGTTTTTTGACAATTTCTTAGTCTTTTTCATTTAGTAACTAAAATGACATAGTATTGTCTCTCGACCTTTCTCTGCTTTGAACTCGGGCTGTCCTGTTGCCAGTATGTCTTGAAGGAGATTAGCTTTTGATGTTAGCATTTTTGTTACACCAACCCCAACAGCCATTAGCCGTTTTCACACCGATATCACGCCGACACGACATACAGACAGGATTTACTCTGATGGACAGTATAAGAGGAGGCTGTGGTTTATAACTGCGCGAGGTCTACTGTTCACAGAACTACTAGTATATTCAGTCCTACCTAGAAATAGAACAAAGAAGGAGCCTTGCATATCATCCAGATTAACCTTGTGGTTATTGACTTCGGAGGCTGATACTGATACAGAACACTGATCTTTCTCGGGCAGATACTGCTTCAGCCACTTTCCTATCAGACCAACTCTGTGCATCCAATCGATTCTACAAAACAAAACATTTTTACTAATTGAACAACAGCAGACTGCAAATACTAATTAATATAAATTAATAGGTACATATAATCATATATATATATATATACATCATTAAAACACATACACATACATGTATCATTAAAAATAGTACATATAATCATTAAAAACAAGACGAGATGTTAAGTCTTTAATTTTACTTCATAGCTTATTAAATCATAAAATAGATTCCCCATATTTGCTTTCATATGTAAATATTTATATATCACGTCGCTCCACTTTCTCTTGTTTTGTGCCCCGGTCCAGAACTGTGAGTCACTATAATTCTCCAGTCAACAGAATTCAAAGACTTTTCAACTGTTTCTCTGGGCAACTAGACATCTTCTGGTTCTCTCGTGAAAAATTTCATAGAATATTAAACAGTCTATTGTGAGATATCCTTGCTCAGTCGTGTTGTCAATTATTTGTTGCTGTCTATAGGTGTGTATCTATTGCACTATGTACTCGTACATCTTACTCATTCTGTTGCTTCATTGGCAGGTATCAGTCCTCTGACATTCATTTTGTTAGTTTTATCCATTCTTTGTAACATTTTTATTTTAATTTTAGAACCTTTTCATTTCTATATTCCGTTTTATAATTATTTTATTGTATAGGCTACATCTATTTTTTTCCTTCTCTTGCATTTCTATAGTTTTTTTTTATTTTAACAATATTGCAATTGTAAGTTACTTTGTTCATTTTTTTCATTGTATTGTTGTATTTCACGTATTGTATCTTGTATTGTTGTATTTGTGAAGGAGACACATTAGGGGTAACCTGTTGTCTCCATAAATAAATAATATCTGATGAGAGTCAAAATAAGTGCCGTGTTAAGGCTCTTAATCATACTTAGGCTATTATAAATAATTAGGTATTAGTTACGTTTCAAAGTATCCAACGAAAATCAAAATAGTTGCCGTTTTAAGGTTTTTAATCATACTTAGGATACCTATTATAAATAACTATTAGGCAAGTTTCAGGGATTGAAGAATTATAAATAAAGCGCTCACTAGACGGTCAATATTACTGTACAATATATACCCACTACAATATACACCTACTTATGATATCAGTGTTGTAAGGTAGCCGATTATTTGACAAGAATTTTCACAATCTGAGAGCATCCATTGTTTAAAAATTAAAAGTGTCGACGACGGTGAAAATTCATGACAAGTAAAATTGGACTGAAAATGTATGCCTCTTGGCAGTCGGTTACGAGGACGGGACCTGGAACTATCTACAGTAGATAATCGGGCCCGGCTCTACCCACCTGTTCCGAGACACCATTTTCCTGGTTCAGTAAGTTACTTATATTATTAATTTTATTAATATATATTATTCATATATTTTTTATTAAAGGCAAATCCTGTAATTGTTTTTCTATTGTTTATTTAAAAGGTATTCTTAATATTTTATTTTAGTTTCCACTTTAACTTTGAGTTTTCAATTAAATTGAATCGATTATCTGTTTTGTTTAATCTTTTAAATTATAGTTCCTTTTCTCATAAGTTATAGAGTTAGATCAATTTAACCTCTCGCAAGCCAAGTGATTCCCCCATTATAAATTGTTACTATAATACCAGCTCAATACCATACATAATATAACCCCAATATATTCCCTATTTTTTAACCCCATTACAGTGTCTATGACGTGCTTATTATTCTAGCTGTGTGTATTTCCCTTTTTATTTTTCTTATATGAATTGTATTTCTTCGCTGAACACCGCCATTATTGTTTCTAACCAGAAATGAACGTGGTTGTGGTAATTTCTCAATTATTCTTCCTTTTTCCCATTCTTTGTTATGAATATTCTGCATATATATCTCCTCTCCAACTTCAAAGTCTTCAATGTTACATTCAAGTATGATACACACCAACCAATATATTACTATTATTGTTCAATAATATTGACCGTCTAGGGACCGCTTAAAGTGGTACAAGAGTAATTCCTAATTAGCAATTGGTAGCTCAATACCAATGACAAATTGATTGTCCCATTGGAACTAGGCCTCTATCGAATGTGGATATTGTGTGGATTATTTGCTTTTATAATCTTACTCATCACTCAATAATTGATAAATACATGTATTAGAAAACTAGTATTATTTCTATTTAATTGTCAATAGTGACTATTATTTAGCTTCTAAAACATAATTTATCTAAACGCTACAAAATTATGGGTTTTTTCAAGTCTAAACATAATTCATACCTAAGACATTTCAATGTGAGCTCTTCAATTCTTTAGTTGACCTTATTCAGAATTACTTTAAATTTAAGACGCACCTACTTATAGTATTCTTGTGGCTCTCAAATTGTATTTTGTGGCCATAGTAAAAGGTAAATTCGTTTGGCTTTTGTTGGTGGGGAGTCCCTTGCGGGAAGGTTCCCAGTAATAATTTAAGCCGTCAATGGACTGTCATACTTCAGCCGGGACCGACAGTTTAACGTGCCATAACAGAAAAGCATAATATTTTTTAGGTAGTCCGACAACTGAACATGTAGCAACAGTACCTAGTATTTTGAAAAAAATGTCATTTCATATTTTTTGACGACAGCATTATCAACTAAAATTTGGCATATAAATGCTATCAGATTCAATAATGAATTTTGATTAAGGTACTTATGTTTTTTGATATAACTTAAAAAGTTCTAGTAATTATTTCAAATACAATTTGATTTTCATTGTTAAATTTCTTCATGAATGAAGGGGAAAATTTTACGGAATGGAGAATACAAACATAGTTTGCCTCAAGGGAAACTAAAATCATTCCAATCAATTCAAAAGATATAAATTCTGTCTAGTTTTGCATAGCTTTGCAACAATCAAAGTCATTCGTAAACAGCATTCAGAATTGCGTTTCAAATTTATTTCAGGAGGAACCATTAGATGATTCAAATAAATTAATGAAGCTCAAATACTTCATCATCTAACTCACCACGTTTCATTGTAATCCCTACTCTTTGACATTAATTTGTTGAGAGGTTTCAACTCACCGCTGTTCACTTCCATCCACTTTTATTTCTAATTGAAAATTATACTCTTCAAGAAAACGTTCCACGTTTTTGGTCGTTTGTGACTTTATGACTTTTTCCATCAAGTCTTATGACAAGCTCAACATTTCTCATCAGTCTTTAGTGCACAATCCGTCAGGAGAGCATTTAACCGCTATGCAAGTCTAGCGTCTGGTAACTGCATTCTACAAGGTCTGAATTCCAATGCAAATAAACAATGTTCAAATCAGTACGAGCCATACTGATTTGAAAATTGTTCATTTGTTAAATATTGTTTAAATTAGTGCGACTTGTACTGAAATGAAAATTGTTTATTTGGAGATTGTTGAAAATTGTTTATAATAGGAGTGGTATTATACAAATTTAACTCGAGTATTCTATTTAGGAGAATAAAAAATGTTTTCATAAATAACTACTCACTGTTTGTTGATTATTTTCAGATAAGGACTGCCTTTCGTGATTGCCATTGCAAGATGCTCATACATAAACTCTTCACTACCTGTTTTAAGAGAGAAACGGAAAATTATTAACAGAAAAATTGAACATGAAATGCAATATCATTCACAGCTAGAACAGAGAGATTGATTGATTGATTGATTGATTGAGTGCCTAATTTATGTAGATTACAATATATACTGGCTTATACACTAATACTATTACTTACAAAACAGCAAAGTTTAGATGAATTTATATAACATAAACGAAGAAAATAATTATTGAGCTGTATATGATATGAAAAAAAAACAATTTGTAATAACTATAGATAGAATAGATAATACTGTTATGCATCTACATAAACTTTGACCATATCAATGTCCATTCTTCGGAAAGAATATTCAAAGTATCCTTTCCACTAACTCTCTACAAAGAAGATGAGATACATGGAGAGCGAAGCAAGCCTTCTGTATTTTATTTTTTATTTATTGGCAGTTACCCTGTGGGGCTCATTGAACGCAATATATGACTTGATTCAAATTGAGTTTGTAGGATTTTAGCTAGATTCTACAGCTAGGTCAAGGTTTGCGAATGGACAAGGTTTCCCGTGTTTCGGAAGGACATGTTTAACCGTCAGTACTGGCTGCCTAGTAACAGTCGTTAGGTCATGTCAGAGGCCCTGAAATTGATCAGGTGCGTTCTGAAAACTCTAACACCAGACCTTAGTCAGTTAACCGTCAGTACTGGCTGCCTAGTAACAGTCGTTAGGTCATGTCAGAGGCCCTGAAATTGATCAGGTGCGTTCTGAAAACTCTAACACCAGACCTTAGCCAGCCAGGTCACTCAATATTATTATTAACGTTTATTGCGAATTCAAGTCTATCAACTGGTACAAAAATTACACTCGATTAAAATATTTTACAAATTAATTTTCTGTACTGAATTAAACAACGGAAAACTTAATCATTTTTTTTCTGAGGACGATGACCACATGAGCTCCAGGCTTGTGCGTGGATAATGGAACTGATGTGGGATGAGTTTATTGAATAAAAAGCCACTCATTAAATCACTTCATTTATATGGGCTACTTTTGTTCAAATTAATAAAAACAATATAAAAACTTGTAGTACCCTTTATTAAAAACTTTAGAATATTTTAACGACTAGTTTCGAAAGTAAATAACCTATGGTCGAAACTAGTCGTTAAATTATTTTAAAGTTTTTAAAAAAGGGTAGCTTTTATATTGTTTTTATTAAAGCCATTCATCTTTATCATTATCATCCACCGCATTACCCACACACAAGCTTAGAGCTCATCAGGGCATCACCCTCAGCATAGAAAGAAAATCACCCAGAAAATATTCATTGATGTGGAAATTACCGAGAGAAAAGTCACAAGTGCTTGTGTTGAGAAACAGCCGGTGTAAGAGAAAGAGCAGACTGGTTTTGCGCTGTATGTAGACGTGATGTCCGGAGCGAATGTCTTCGATCAGCTCTTTGGATATGGAAGGATGCAGGCGAGCTCCCTTGTACAGCGCTTTCAACTTATCTTCATCGCTCGACTGAAATTGATAAATTAACATGAAATACGGTGAGGTGGAAATATATCAATAGTGAATTTGCTTCCTCATTATAGGGATATGAAGGGTAGTTATCAAATGCTGAATTCCTATCATAATGAGCCAAATGTCATAACATATTTTTTGTCATACTTACCCAATTGCAGCTGTTTTCCATGCATTAAATCAAGCCGGTAAACAGCTGTTTGCAGAACAATAAAACATGTGATTCTCATTACAGCATACTATACTGTAAAGATCATATATGTTCTCTTTACAGTCGAGTATGTAAAGACTCTACTGAGTCCTTATAACATCTGAGTAATTAAAATACTAACTCAAATAATTAAAGAACTCATTTAAGGAGTTTCAAGTTATAAGAACTCATCTGAAATCTTATAATTTAGGCCTTTATTATTTTATTTGAGCTCGAAGGGTCTGTCTGTTATGAACTAGGAGCTACGGGCTAGGTCATGTTTATAGAATGCAGTAGCTCGAGCAGCAGAAGGTAATGGTTTCTGTTTCTCAGCAATATTATTCTTTCTCAGATAAGTATGACAAAAAATATTGTACGTAACTTGTACGGTAACGTATTTACCGCATTCGTATGATAATTCTGCCCTCAATTACGTTTCGAGCAGAAACAATCATACTTATGCGGTAAATTATACCGGTAAATTATGTGTAGTATTATATTATCTCCAGAGGATTATACAGCACTTATTCGGATTTTCGTATCAGTGATTATTTCAAATTAGTTATTAGATTAGTTCAAATCAGTGCAATAAATGTATATTCCCTCTACACAAATCATAGATAAGTAACATGGGTACTATATTTTTAAGCAATATTATTCTTTCTCAGATAAATATCACAAAAAATATTGTACGTAACTTGTACGGTAACGTATTTACCGCATTCGTATGATAATTCTGCCCTCAATTACGTTTCGAGCAGAAACAATCATACTTATGCGGTATATTATCGTTACCGGACTTGTTACGTAAAGTACTAACACGATTACAGAATGAATTAATGGTGTATTTGAAAAAGATTATAAATAATCTCAATCCTATAAATAATATTATAGCTAAAAAGGGAAGAAGCATTAAGAGTGTCTTCTTGCTACAAGCTTTGTTAATAGAAATAAGAGTTGGAAGAGGAAAAATGAAAATTTCCACTTGATTAACAACTTGAAAAAAAACAATGAGACCTCTAAAAGTCGATTTAAAATACCTTGGAATTATAAAAAATCGATCATAACATGGATTCGACTCATGGTAAATCTAATTGACGCGCTAAAAAATATGAATAGATAAAAAAAATTACACGCGATTCAATTAAAAGTATAAAATATTGGATTGGCCAAAATGTATTCTTTAAACTAGTGGTATAAAGTATAATGTTGTATACAAATAATTGTTACTAAAAACAGTGAGCGATGGGCATGTATACTCTTGAACCAGGCTTGTATTTGTCCCAAGTCAACATTACAGGAACTTCTTTTTATTGTATCAGTTCATTTGTTTTTCTTTGAGAAAGTTTCACTGTCATGATGGCCTCAAGATGTCACAGTCATTAATTAGATTAAAATTTCATCATAGTATAGTATGTATAGTATTCTCAAGTTTTTTTTTGCTCTGAGCCTGTGCGTTTTTTTTTTTTTGTATAATAGGTTTAGCTTCATTAGCATTATTAAATTTTTAGCATTGTAATTTCTTCGTTAGCATTATCAATTGTATATTAATTTATACTGACCTGAATTGAAACAGAATAAATAAACTGCAACTCACTGCCAACACACAAGGAATCTTATGTTGGCAGTGCCAAGTATTACAGTGATGTTACTAATGCACTTAGGTTACAATCAATGTTATTTATATTGTATTGTAAAAATATGTATTTGTAATTTTTGGCAATAAATTCAATTCAATTCAATAGTATAATGTCACTGCAGTGTATACTATTGGGATTACTTAAAATTTAAATCAAAGTACCCTGTTTTCAAATTTATTTTATTTCTCACAACATTTTTCGTCTTTTTGAAAAACTTAATTGGAATTATTTTGCAAAATTCACTGAGAACGTGGGATATCTTCTCATGCTATCTTTTCTCTAAGCTATAACATGGATCTCACAATACAGGAGTTACTTTGAGTGATGCCTGTAGCGTTGACCCGGCCGGAATTCCCCAGGTGAGGTGGTGACCGCTGGCGAGCAGTTGGGTCGACATCGGCCACCAGGGCGTCCATCTTGGGGAAGGTGAGGAAGGCCACCAGGGTGCCCGAGTAGGTGGTCACCACCACCAGCACCACCAGCCACCACGTGCCGATCACCAGGCGACTGCTATCGGCCGCCGGCAGGGCACCTCCACCTGATACAACAGCCACAAATCGATCACATCAAAACAGACACCTTATCAATTCTAAAATATGATTGAATGAATAAATACTTGAATAGAAAAATACGCTATTCAATTAATTGGATTTTATTTGTTGACGTGGCGAAGTTTGGACAGTAATGTCCACTCTACCACTTAACCACTATAGAATCGACTCTAGCAGAATCGACCCAATAATCGTTACTGAGTGTCTGCCAGTTAGACTAGCTACACACACATCGATTTTTGGTCGTACGAAATTTTGCCGTTCTTATAAATTCTATTAGATTAAACGGAACTTGACATACATTATCTGTTTGAAATCATCTGTTTAATCTAATAGAATTTATAAGAACGGCAAAATATCGTATGTCCAAAAATCGATGTAACCGGCTGAGAATATCTAGTTCATAGACGGTCGTCTATCGCTAATATCATCTGATTGCATTGCACTACAGTGAGGTCCACGTTATAATGGCAGTGAAGAAAGATAGGAGAACAGTGTTGCCGATTCCCTGCCTTCCCACTGCCTTCTATAGAGGATACCTGATACCGGTAGGCCTATATCTGTAAGATCAACTATTCATTCTTGTTTAAAATAATCAATTATTATACTCTATTCTTCAAGGAAAATATATTTTTTAATTATTACATTTTCATAATTGAGATTGAATATTTTGTTGATTGATTATATTTCTAAATTTTTGAAAAGCGGTCTGACAACGTTGCAGAGGTAGAGAAGGGTAGCGCTATCTGCTTTTTTGAATAATAAACAAGGATAGCAGCATAAATGTCTATCAAATACTGTCATAACGAGGAGGACCTTACTGTAGTTCATAGACGGTGGATTATCGCAAATAGCATCTGATTACATTTTACAATAGAGGAAACATAGGAACTCTATTCTTAGTACCAAGCCACATGAACAGTTTTTCAGGCGTTTTCAAAGTCGGCAGGGCAGGAAGCTCTCCAATTGGCTGATTTCGTTGGTGCCTGAGAAACGCTTGATGAAATAATTAATAAGGTCTGGCGATTACGGTACCTATTTGGTAATTGCAGATGTGATTTCACAAAGTCAATTTGTAGCTTTTCATTTAATTTCATTTTCAATGTTATACATTGTTATATAATATAGGCTATGTAATATTTTATTTCTGCCATGTTACGTCTGTCGTTTCCATGATTAATTGTTTATCATATTTATTATATTATAATATAATATTTTACATATAATATTTTAATTTGATGTGCATATACTGTCTTCCTCAGTTCCTCTGAATTTATTATTAGTAGGGCTATACTCCCAGATTAATTTTCTCTCTCTGAGTTTAAGTTTTATTTTTTGTGTCATGTGTACTGTATTGTATTGTTTTTCTAATTCTCTCTTTGCTTACAAAAGGAATTGCATATATGCTACAAATGAATTACATTATGTTACTAAATGGATTACATATGTACAGTGAATTGTAGATTAATAATTACATGAATAATCTCTTTTTCTTTTGAGTTTTTAAATTATTATGAATTCATTCTAGTTTTTCTGCTCTCTTAGTATTTCACTCTTAGTGCTTCTTCTTTTCGGATTGAAATTTTTTTCTAGTTTTTCATACATTCCATATGTTTCTTGTTTCTTTATTATATTTTTTCTATTTTCGACTGAATCTCAAGCCACTAATTATAGCCGACTGATTGATTACTCGTTGCCATCGCTCATACTACTTAGTTTTGCTGGTAACGCCAATGATAATATTATAATCGATTTTTAAATGGAAAATATTTTAATTTTAAGTTTTTGCAATGTATTGTATATGAAAATTTTTATATTTTTCACATTTGTAAAGTTTGTTTAATGATTTTGGCAATAAATATTTCTTTCTTTCTTTCTTTCTTTCTTTCTTTCTTTCTTTCTTTCTTTCTTTCTTTCTTTCTTTCTTTCTTTCTTTCTTTCTTTCTTTCTTTATTTATTTATTTATTTATCACATTGTGTACAAATACTTAACATGAGGAAAGACACAACAGGCTCACGCCCAAAACTGTCCCATTCCCAATATTTATACTATAATGTCCAAATCAAAATGTTGGTTATGCCACTTTCACTTTTCAAAATACAATTTACGCTTTACCGTATTCAATAACTGTAGTTCTACTATTATCTAACTATAGTATTGATTTGCGATATTTTTGTATGTAGCCTACCTGACGATGTCTATAGATGCATTTGTCATAATACTTATTGAGACAGTAAAGAATGATTATGAATATGGTCTATTATTGTACCTTGTTGGAGTAGAGCGCCGTAGATATACCAGAAGCAATTCATGGGAGAGTGGAAGCCACCAGCTCTATTGGCGCCGTACACCCGATAGAACGGACTTGCTCGGCTGATCGCACAAAGCACGGGCGTCATCAGGATCACAGCTGCCGTAATGCAGCACCATGTCTGCGAATCCAAATTGCCACAATTCATATTATTAATAGGCCTTTTCATATTTACACTTGAGAATTACATAAATGTTTTGAAATATGTCATATCTTTAAAATAGAAGCAAGAGGGTACTACGGTACAATATGGTGAGGATCATGTTAAAATGGCAGTATTCGATTAACATTGGTGTTAAAGTGAAATAAAAACTATATTTTCAGTTCCACATAATTTATTTGAGCCAAATTTGAGTTTCAAAGCACTAAGGCATCATCTTAAGTGTTATTTTTTGGTTGCACTGATAACTTTTGGTATTTTTTATATATTATGTTTATATACAATATTATTATATATTTTATTTTATACAATATTGCTTTTATTCCACCTTAATATGGAGAATAGTTCATAGTCCATGTTCATAGTGTTTATTGAAGTTTTGAAATTGTTTTGTTTTTTTCGGATTGGTAAACATTAGTGTTGCTATCCTTGTCTATCATTTGAAAAAGCAAATAGCGTTATTCTTTTCTAGCTCCGCAAGGTTGCCAGATAGTTTTTCAAACAATGTAGAATTACAATCAATTACCAAAATATTTAATCTCAATTGTGAAAATTTATTATTCAATCATTAAGAATAAAGTCTGTTTATATTACATTCTATTATTTTCTTATATTATTTTCTTGACGGATAAAATATAATTTATTATTTTAAACAAGAATAAACAGTTGATATCACATCAAATAATACCGGTATCAGTTATCCTCTAAAGAAGGCAGTGACAAGAAAGAGAATCGGCAACACTATTCGCCTATCTTCCTCCACTGCCATTATAATGTGGACCTCACTATAGTTGTTGATCCATTTAATAAAATGAAATGAACAAGAAAATTTAAGATGAAATGAACGGGTCTAAGGCCCGGTTGCACAAAAGCCGGTTGAATTTTAACCGTGATTAACTTTACGAGAACCAATCAGAAAAGGCGTTTTTGAAAAGACGGCTTCTCTGATTGGTTCTCGTGGAATTAATCACGGTTAACATTTAAGCGGCTTTTGTGCAACCGGCACTAAGTTGGAGATTTGAATTAACGATCCATTTTTGTTTGAATACCAAACTGTTGATTAATTCTAATGCAGTTTTATCTCAATGAAGTTTCCCCACTATAAAAATGTTATGTAATATGTATGAACAAGTTTTATACATGGTAATCCAGCTTTTTCTAGAAAATTATAGGCCTACACCATTTATTTAATGAAAACGTTGAAGTGGTAAATGTTTACTCACTGTTTGTAAGGAGTGTCTACCGTTCCTCCATATTGTACTGGCATTCTTGTACTGGTGAATGTTGTATGTTGGTACTGATTCATGCTCAAGTTGGCAACAAGAGAAGGAAGCGCGGGCCAAGCCAGGGTGAATTGTTAGGAGGTTATGTATGACCAGAACGGTTTTGTCTTCTTGTCTACATGTCTATTTGTCTAATTAATAAACAACTTGTCAAATTACTAATCGTCTACTTATTCAACAACACACAACAGTGAAACGGTTGTTACTCACACCAATCAGTGAACACTAGACTTCACTTCTAGAACACTTCAACATTTTCTCTCATGAATCATGTATGATATTCAAGGGTAGAAGTATCAACAACACAATTTTTCTATGTTCTAGATTATTCCTTATTCGAGTTTTTTTCGAAGAAATACACTCTCTTAAAAATTGATTATTAAAAGTGCGGCAACTCACACTGATAGTGAAGGGAGACATGAACAAGAGAGCTCGGCTCAACTCCTTCGGTCGAGAGAGAAAGAAAACATATGGCTCCACACTTATAGCAGTTGTGAAGTTCACTGCTAGCTTTCTGGCATCAGTAACAGTAAATGCACATGCACCAAGAAACATCTGCAACAGAACGTTTTTATTTTTATAGTAAATATTCTATTAATATACAATATCCTCGATCATTTATTTCTACAGGTGTGGTAATTGATAGTTCTTTATTGAATTTTACTATAGTGAGGTCCACGTTATAATGGCAGTGTTTAATTAGCAATTGTATTGCTATCATTCAACAAAGCGGGTAGCGCTATCTCTTTCTCGCTTTGCTCTGTTGCCAGATCGTTTTTTAACAATGTAGAAATATAATTCATTAACAAAATATTCAATCTTGATCATGAAAATTCATTATGAAATCATTCAAAAATATAATTTTTTAATTGATAGAATATAATTGATTATTTTAAACGAGAATGAACAGTTAATATTATATCAATAAATCGGTATCAGTTACCCTCCATAAAAGGCATTGACAAGACAGAGTATCGGCAATGTTGTTCTCCCATCATTCTCCACTGCCATTATAAAGTGGACCTCACTATAGTAACCTTTACTCTTTGAAGACACAACCAATAATTTAAATTTCGAAGTAGGATCTATTTTATTTGCAAGAAATATTAAATGTACGAAAACTTTACAGGAGATAAGAATATGTTACTGCAAAAACCTTGAGTGAATTTATTAATAAAGTTTGAAATGATATGATAAAATGTTGAAAGAATCTGAATATCTAGAAATTTCATTGCAAAATATACATAAATTATAGGATTTTGTTCAATTTACTCGAAACATTTAAGAACTTGATGTGGATTTCAGCAGCAATGCCACTGATTATTCAATTTAGAAAGATCCTAGAGATCTGAATCTCCCATATGATGTTATAAATCTTCAAACCATGTATCACAATTAATTTATTTAGAATGAAGTGCATCAATATTTATTGTGCTCATCGTAAAACTATTGTAGCCAATGACATGTATTACCTATTTTTGAAAATTTACACTAGATACAGGGATGTGGAATTTCTCAATACTACTAAGAGTGATATGAAAGTAATGTCTATATCAAAAGTGTCTATATGAAAGTGATGTCTATACCTAAGATGTCTTCAAGTGATAATATTCTACATATCATGTGGAGCTGACAACATTACATTCATTTCACCTTATATTATTACCTTTTTTTGTTGAACAGCACTTATAACTTTGTTCCAAACAGCAGGGTTGAGAGCAGACTCGTCTTTATCTCCTTCAAGTGTCTTAAAAATAATGAAACACGGCGTTTTAATCATCACAAAAAAAAACGGTTGTGAAAGAACACAAGAATTACCACTTGGTGTGGGGAGTGGAGGAGAAATTATAAATTCCTCTTTTCACTATTACTATCAATTAGCAAGGTCTGTAGAAATAGTTCAAATTCAAAATGTTTTTACTGCAGTGAACAAATAATGCATGTTATTGACAAAGTCATCAGGTAAACATATACATACATTTCACATACTCAAGAGTTCAAGACACGAGGCCATTTTGTTGCTTTTTTAAAAGTTTGCTTACTTGCTGAAAGTCTGAGCTGATAAATAGCTAAAGTGTTTCTAGTGAGAATGTAGTCTAGTATTATAAAATCACTTCACGTGTATGGCCTACTTTATTAAAATTAATAAAAACATGTAGTACCCTAATTTACCCTTAAAGGCCAAAGTAGGCCGAAACTAGTGCGTTGAAATGTTTTAAAATTTTAAAATGTTTTAAATGAAAAGGGTAAATTACTAAATGTTTTATATTGTTTTTATTAATTCTAGTATTATATTACAGTAAAAATTGTGTAGCATATTTTGATGGTAACATAATATGGAATGAATATATTGAGTCTTGCTCCAAAATGTACATTGGTGTCATGACCTCTATCTATAGACCTTGCTATCAGAGTATGGAAACTAGTCATTATTTATGCTTCTAGGGAATATTCAACGCCTTTTTCTAAATTTACAGGATAATTGCTATGTGATAACAATAACAATATAGCCTATTACTCTAGAAATCCACTTTGAAATCTACTAGGAAGCCTTCTTCTTAGCAAACTACTCCTCACCTTAGACTAGAAACAGTTTCTGATGAAATTGAGTGAATGAATCTCAATGCAAAGTAATATTGAACATTTTTACAATAGGGAGACTACCATAAACTTGAAAATAAATAAATTCTAGAACAATATTAAATTCACAAAACTTATAATTTCAATATAAATGAAACTATTTTTGATAAAAAGTATGGATGTGATTGATGAAAAATGCATATTTCAGTAGATTGACTAGTGAAACAGTAATACCTCAATGGGAAGTCCAATGTTTTTAGTGGAGTTGCTGAAACCAGTCAATGTTAGATTGGTAGGAACATGAACCGTGTACCTGAAAATTTTTAAATGTTTTTTACAAATTTGAATTGTGATGAGTGTTTGTCTATCTTTCACTTTCACTCAAAGACAAAGCTGTCTATATGATAATTATTATTTAACGAAAATCCCAATAAAATGCTGTAAATCACCCCGAAGACTTCTGCTACTGCAAATATTGACAACAGGGATAACAGCTGGCAAATAATTTTTGGATAGTAGCTCTCATCGAATTTCCATCTAGCTGTTAACCCTGTTGTCAATATTTGCAGTAGCAGGAGTCATCGGGGTGATTTACAGCATTTTTTGGGATTTTCATTAAATAATAATTATACATTTTTATATTTTAAATATAAAAATTTAAAATTTGCCAGCGAGACCCTAACACTTAGCAGAAAAACAGATACTGAAAATTTGAAAAAAGAAGAAAGGAAGATAATTAGAAAAATACTTGGACCAAGAAAGACCGAAGATGGTTATAGACTACAGAAAACAGCCAAGTTGAAGAATACTCTAACATAGAAGCAGACATCAGGAAAAGGCGCCTTAAATTTTATGGTCACATAATGAGGCTTCCAGATCACAGACTTACAAAAAGAATAGTAACATATGTAGCAACCCTTAGTAATGGAGGTGCATGGATGAAAAACGTCAAGAAGGACTTAATACTTGCTAACATTAACAATGATGAAATATACAACAGGAACAGTTTCAGAGAAAAGGTTGAAAAATGGGAAGTTAAACCAGAGATGACTGTGCCAAGAGTGGGAACAAAATGGAGTGAAGCAAGGAAAGCGGAGTTCTCACTGAAAATGAAAAACTGGTGGATTGATAAAAAGAACAAGAAAAACAAAAAATGAACCAAATTTTGCTCAGCGTCTTCCATCTGGGAGCTTGACGGCTAATAATAATAATAATAATAATAATTATACATTAATTAGCATTTGAACAAATCTCTAATTTAATTCCATCTGTAGACTGCATATATGACATGAGTTATGAGTCAATAAATGAGAGTAATTTTGTCGAAGTTTCAATATTGTTTTATAATTTATAAAAGTAGCCCATTCAAGTAAAGTGTTTTTATAAGAATTGACTTATATTTAATGCTTGACTTCATAAGAAAACCACGATTTGTTGTATTTTCCATTTAGTATAGTAAGTTTTACTCACGCAAAATTCAAATTCCAAATCTTATGGTGCAATTCTACAAAATCTCTTGAAAATTATTCTGACTCACTGTTTGCAAAGATATTGTGATGTTTATTCATAATAAAAACACAAAAATATGCTGTCAACTACTGGATACTTGGACTGTAATTTTTTGTGATTTTTATAAGAAGTGTTTACAAAACCGCATTTAGATTATTTTTATCAAAATTAGGGAGACAAACAGTTTGGGTTTATCCTCTTAATTTTCTCCCAATCATTAATTTAATGTTGTGATTGTGAAATGAAATAAATAATCACGAGTTGTATCGGAGAGAAAAACAGTGTCAACTTCAGTGTAACAGAAACTTCTAACTAAACGTTTCTAATATTTGACTACATTTTTGTTCAATGTTTCTTTCCATTACGAACTGCTTGTTAATAATCACTTTTGAATACTTGAATTACGACATAGCAGTCTGATTTTTATAAATAAAAGCTGTTAGCTTCTACTCACATTTGTGGAGCGCTTTCGGACACTAGGCCTTCCTCAACACTCTGAGAAAAAAGCTTTCTGAAAGAGTTGCCAACTCTGTGTGTGCTGAGAAAGGGCCTAGTGTCCCAAAGCGCTCCACAAATGTGAGTAAAAGCAATAGCGTAAGTAGATACCCCATGGTATAGGGCGTTTATGTCGCAACTTTTACTGTTATCTCAAGCCTATAGACCAAGTAGTTCTTTCACGTAAAGCTTTATGACGCTGGTAGTCTCTCATATTGTGCCGTTCATACACTCTTACCCGGTCAAAACAGTGAAAATCGACAATAATCGACAGTAATCGGCTTGAGATAACAGTAAAAGTTGCGACATAAACGCCCTATACCATGAGATATCTACTTACGCTATTGTTTCTCTATGGTAAAAGCTAATAGCTTTTATTTATAAAAATCAGACTGCTATGTCGTAATTTAAGTATTCAAAAGTAATTATTAACAAGCAGTTCGTAATGGAAAGAAACATTGAACAACAATGTAGTCAAATATTAGAAACGTATTCAAAAGTGATTACATTTCTGAGTTATATACATTCTGATAACAGTATTCACTTCACTACCAATAAACCCATGTTTACACCAGAGTTTTTAACTGAGATTTCAACAAATTTCGGCAATTTCTTGCCAATTGAGAAGTAGAGTAACATTTAACTTGTGTTCAACGGGAAAAACTGACAACTTTTTTGAAAAACCTATTGTGATCAACATCTTTTTGTCACTCTGATTTAAACAAATATGATGAATTGTGTTGGAGAAGAACACAAACATGTTTCAACCCTTAGGCCTATAGTGAAATTTTCGGATCTTTTCCGTTATGTGCCAAGAAATGTACTCCGTCCAATTTCTTCTTTGGTGTAGTTCTAGTAGTTCTAATTTTCAAAGTAGAAATTGGCCGGAGTACATTTCTTGGCACATAACGGAAAAGATCCAAATTTTCTTACCTAACTTCAGAAACCTATCTTCAGTGTGACAGAAACTTCAAACTAGAAGTTTCTAATATTTGACTGAATAACAACACCAAATGTTAATGAAATACTACCATTATAACGTGGACCTCTCTATAAAAGTTTTCAATATTTGACTACATCTTTTTGTTCTTAATCTGATAACAGTATTAACTTCACTATCAATAGGCCTCACATGGAAAGTGGAAATGGGCAGATTTCTGGCGCGAAACCCTTGAACGACATGTGGAAAGAGGTGGTCTGAGAGGAGGGGTCCCCCTCGAGGTGTCCAGCTGCCCACACTGAGCAGTTTGGTGACGCGCGCCTCCAAGTACTCCTGGCCCCACACTTCACCCGTCTCCAGCTTCCACACAGTACAGTTGTCACACCTGCCTTCGTTCTGCAATCTCGACTATAATGCAAATACATAATATATATTATATATTGTATTATTATATATTATATATTAAATATTAAATGTATATTATATGTTATAATACAGCAATATACACGGTGTCCCACGAAGAGGTTTACACGTTTGATTTTATATTGCGTGCCCATTCATGCACCGAGCTTTTTCAAATTTTACATAGTTTACAAAGTAGGTTCTAAAAATATTCTGGGAAAATTTCAACTCCCTGACCTTTGTAAAAACAAAATGGCGGCATATTGAAAAACTATACTTTAAGAAAATTAAAAAGGTTTTCTGGTTTTATTAAATCTCGTATTTATTGTTGCACTATAAAGCAATATGACTTTTAAATAAAAAACTAGAACATAGCCTAATGAAGAACCTAGCCAAAGTCCAAAACTATTCAAATTGAAATCCATCCACAGCAACACAATGATAACAGCGCTTAAGAAATGATTTGTAAGCTTTTACATGGAAACTCCGCGGTATCCGGAGAAGTTCCTCTTCTAATGTCGTTTTAGTACCTCATAATTATTGAAGCTATGGGTATAATCTTTTTCCTTCAAGTAACCCCATAAAAAGAAATCAAAACAAGGTTAAATTTGGTGATCGGGGTGGCCAATCTAAAAAATTACTTCCACGACCAATCCAAAGGCCATAAAGTTATATTGATTGACATCAACGGCTATAAAGTTTGTCATTTAGTAATATTGCTTGACATGATTTGCGAAATGAGGTGGAGCACCATTTTGTTGGAAGTTGCTTGATCCATTTCTGGTACCATCAAATGAGTCAAGACTACCGCAACGAAGTGAACAAATCAGATAGCTCATGAAAGTAGTTTTCATAGGGAGCGAATTGGTAAAATTTTCAATATGCTGCCATTTTGTTTCTATGAAGGTTAGGAAGCTGAAATTTTTCCAGAATATTTTCAGAGCCTACTTTGTAAACTGTGTAAAAAAGTTCGGTACATGAATGGGCACGTAATATAAGATTAAACGTGTAAACCTCTTCGTGAGGCACTCTATATATCCCCCCCCCCCAATGCAAACAATCATATCATAGGAAACCTCACAATCATGACTATCCGACTAGAGAAAAAGTAAAAAGTAATCTCGTATGGCTTTTGTTAGTGGGGAGTCCCTTGCGGGAAGGTCCCACCTCGTCTGAATATATAATTTAAGCCGTCAATTGGTCTTACAACTGTCATACTTCACCGACAATTTAACGTGCCCATCTGATAACACGGGAGTGAACTGGTCAAAAACATTTGATATTGAAAGTGATTTTGTATTTTGTATTTTTGTATTTTGGCAAAATTAAGATTTTGAATTGATGATGAGCGGGTTTGAACCCGGGATCTCTTGGCTGATCCCTTATGATCAGCTGTCAGTTGCTTCCATATTTCGAAGCTCTCTATCCACTAGATCACGCATCACTCCGTGGTATCAGACTTATTCAATGGATAATATCTTCAAAATATTGTTATTTTTTCCAAGGTATTTAATTGTATTAGTTATGTTTCAATATTGTGTCACACCTGCCACAGATGTCGGCAAACGCCCACATGGAGTGGCCGTAGTCGAGTGGATTAGATGCTGGCTTCCTGATTCAGAGGCCCGGGTTCAAATCCCGGCCCGGGCAAGATATTTTTCTCGGGCCACTCCCGTTTTTCGGATGGACACGACGGTCCCGGCTACGTAATAGCAGTCGCTAGGTCATGTCAGAGGCCCTGAAATTGATCAGGAGCGACCTGAAAACTCTGACACCAGACCTGAGTCAGCCAGGTCATTGGATACTGTTATCATTATGTCACACCTGTCTTTGTTATGCAGTCTCGAATGCAACGAAAATATGGAGAAAACCTACCAGTTATGAACGTTTGAATCATTCAATGCATAACATATCCTAGGTATTATTAATTTCTCCCAGTTTGTGCAGTTGTAACACCTACCTTCGTTCTGCAGTCTCGACTGCAATGCAAATATACAGAGTGTCCCACGAAAGTTGTAACAGACGAAGACCATAATATTAGTATAGGTTCTACATGAAATCTACTTTGGTATTGATTTTTTACTAACAAGTTTATACTCATTCGAAAGCTTATTAAATTGCCTGTTGTAGGTACCTTAATAGAGCTGAGAAGAGTTGCTCTACGATCTGACTTGGATGGTTTGATAGCATCCCACTCCTCTTCTGATACTTGTTCAGAGAGTTCCAGCTCAGCAAGAACAGACTTCTGCAATGCTAACCCAATGCTCAACATTATTTCTTCAACGTGGCATGAGATGCGGCTGTCCTAAAAAGTAAAAATTAGATGATAATAGCCTTTACTGTCCCTATCACACCACTGACAATCCAGAGATATTCTTGTGGTGAGTACATACCACCACAAACTGCAATTTCTAATAAAACCTTTCATTAATTTATTTTATTCTACAAATACATGACAGCTTTAGAATATTACATGGTAATTTTTATACTCACACCACAAGCCAATTTCTCGGAGGTATTGTTGTAAACGAAAGCAATATTTTGTCCCTCGTCGAGTAGATAGGCAAACTCTGTCACATTTTCCGAGTCTCCAACGTCACTCAATACAAAAAGCCACTGAGTGGTTGGATCCAGCAGTTTCTCAGATTTTGCCTGAAGATAAAATGCAAAAGGAAATATTATAATTATATTAAGATGATGTTGGCCAATAAGTTAGAAGAAAACTTATATCACCAAGGAGAAATATACTTCTTCAGCATCAAGAATCAAGAATGTTATATTGTTACAAAGAAAATGATTGCATTGGCAAAAGTCACTTTATAAAGATACAATAACATTGATACTTTGTATACAAGTACACGTTATATATTATATTATCACAATAATTAAAATACAAATAGAAGTCCCTCGGCCCATTAGGTCACCTGAGAACATTGAGGCAGTGAGAGTTCCAATGTTGCGATCACCACAGCGTCCTGCGCGCAGACATGCGTCTGCTCTTGGACTTTCCGATCGTTCTGTGAGACGAATTCTTCATGATGATCTTCATTTCCATCCATACACGATGGCAATTGTGCAGGAACTTTCTGAACGTGACTTCAATTGTGGAAACACTTTCCAGGACGCCTCATCTCAATTAGAAGCGATTTGGAGTGGCCAGCCCGATCTACCGATATGAGCACTTGCGGTGTTTTGTATGGTTTTTTTTAATCCCTTGCTTATGTTAATCGACCAAGGACCCTACAAGATTCGAGTACCAATATCAGGGGATAAATTGCTAACATAACGCCTGCAATGCTGGCAGGAGTCATGACAAACGCCAGAAATCGGTTTACTCAGTGTATGGAGAATGGGGGACGTCACCTACCTGATTTGATATTCAAAACTAATTGAAACAAAACTTTATATATGTGTCTACATTACAAAAAATAAATACAAAAAATTCTGATCCATACAAAGAGTTTTATTTACTTTTAAAATAAGGAAGTTTTGCTGCCGCACTCTTTACATCCATTTTTTTCACATTCCAGAAGAAAATAACGATCACATTGCTTGATAAAATAGTTATTTGTATATCTAGAGTGAAAAGTACGACTTTTTCTCCCTGTGGGAAAAAGTTTGAAGCCCGAGGCGAAGCCGAGGGCAGCAATTTTCCTGAGGGAGAAAAAATATTTTTCGCTCGTGATGTACACAACATTTTCCTCCATCTACATTTTTTATAGAACTGCAAATAAATCATTCTAATAACTTACGTATTGGTGACAATGATTCCTAACAACATAACCTAAATCTAAAACCTAAAAACGGTCGTCTCATTGGCACTGCCGATTGCACTATCTATCGGCAAAAGTTGTAACAATTATATCAGCTGAGCAGCTACCAAAAATGGCTGACTCCAGATCACGCGGTTCAGATTTGAATTGCCGATCAAAAATATTTGTTGGCTGGTATTTTGAATAGAATAAAATATTTTTAAAATTGTATAAATTTTTATCATCTACTAATATTAAGAATATAATAATTATCATACAAACATATATTTCATGAGTTAATCAAATTTCTGGTTGTGGAATTCAGTTGACTCAATGACAGACACCTCTATTATGCTTTCTCATCTGAGCTTAGACCTTCTAACCTATTACAATGTACGTTTCAAAATAGAGATGCTCCCATGTTATTTAAATGGAGTCACTTTTACTCCCTAGGGAGTTTTTCTGTTTTTTACTACCGAGAGCGAAAAAGTGACAATTTAGTTTCAGGGAATAAAGTAAGTACTTTAGACAGTAGGTGGAGGAGAAATATTTTTGATTGCATATCTAGAGGAAATGATCCACATTGATCTTGAATACATTTACTATATATCAAGATATAGTAGTTACTATAAATTGATGTAGTAACTGTAATCTTCAAGTTTGTTATGAATAGTACTGTATAATCATGAATGTGTACCAGCATAAAGATCTCTCAAGTTCTTTAGAAAGATTAGTTCAGGATTCAAATATTGCAGCAGCCCTGCCTCTATTACTAGAGTGAATTATTGTGAGGTATTATTGTTACATACCAAATCTAGAATTACGCTGATAATACTGTGTTCAACGATTGCCAGGAAATTTCTATTTTTATCGATTCCTGGAAGGTTCCGCAGGGTTCTTTGAATATTCTTTCTTCTGTAAAAATAATTATGAGAGAACAATGAATTTTGATGAAAGGCAATGCAAAATCTATTAACATTCAAGAATGTTTGAAATAACTCACAAACTATTGATAAAGTTGATGAATATTATCACTTTATAGTTGATGAATATTATCACTTTATAATAAACATATTATGTTCTAAAATAATGAATATTTTATGCTCAATTAACATTCACTTTATTATAATTATAGTTGATGAATACAAACTGAATAACTTATAAACAAGGTAATCATTAACTTACAGGAACTTCATAAATCATTAGCTTATTATTAATACTTAGCTAATTATAGTAAAAAATATCTCATTCAAGATAAATGAGTAATAAATTGACTCAATAGTTTGAGTTGAGAAACTGATTTTTCAAGTTGAAATGTCATTTTCAATGACTGAAAATACTTTTTCAGCTTCAACTTATAAAATTGAATATTTATGAAGTTGAGCAAAATAACCCAATCAAGATAAATAAGCAATAAATTGACTCAATATTTTGAGTTGAGAAACTGATTTTTCAAGTTGAAACTTTGCCATTTCAATGACTGAGCATAATTTTTCAGCTTCAACTTATAAAATTGAATATTTATGAAGTTGAGCAAAATAACCCAATCAAGATAAATAAGCAATAAATTGACTCAATATTTTGAGCTGAGAAACTGATTTTTCAAGTTGAAATGTCAATTTCAATGGCTGAGCATAATTTTTCAGCTTCAACTTATAAAATTGAATATTCATGAAGTTGAGCAAAATAACCCAATCAAGATAAATAAGCAATAAATTGACTCAATGTTTTGAGATGTGAAACAGATTTTTCAAGTTGAAACTTGCCATTTCAATGGCAAAGCATGATTTTTTCAATTTGATATTCAAAAATTGATATACCTCTTCCATTCATTGTCACCCGGCTCCAGTTTGTGGATGGAAAGAAGAGCGGATGAAGGATAAGATTTTCCAGGCAGTTCGATGGTCAAAGCTTCTGTCACTGACTGAATATCGTCGTCAGCTGCAAAACATCAAGGACATTTTATAAGGGTACGAAATGAACAGTTAGGTCGATGTTAGCTCTGTTCAAGCCACGCTCTCGATCGAGCTTCATGTGACACAAACGCATCGTGAAGCATTGAAGTGAACAGAACGAGTGATGCACACATACCACCTTGCCTGTATATTCTGGAGTCTGTAGCATTTGGTCTCAAGCATGCATCGACGTGGACAAGAGGTGCTGACCTACACAATTATAACACGCGCTCAAGGAACACTAATATAATACAACAACATAGGACTTCGTTCTAAGAAAAATCAAATTCATATGAGCCAAAAAATAATCAACTCCCTGCCGCAACATCTTAAGGACATTGACAATAGAGTGCAGCTCAAGAAAAAATTGAATGACTGGCTCGCTGATAAGTGTTTTTATGACATGAATGACTTTTTGTTTTGTAATATGTGACGATTGCCAAACAATTTTATTGTTGTTTGAATAAATTCAAATTCAATTAGTTGAATAAATTCAAATTCAATTATTTGAATAAATTCAAATGCTCCACAACTTCTATCACTGCTTTAGTAACTCTACTAACTTGAATTAAATTCAAGAGAGATTACATGGTTCAATGTCATGTATGACACATTTAAATTCAATTCTCGTAAATGAGGAACCTCACTCAGAGATATTTGATCGTAGATGAGTGCGACCGATTTCCACTGGACGGCGTTGAGACTGCGCAAGTCAAGTAGCAGTTGAGGCAATTCTTTGCCAGCGGTGGAGAGGGGGAGGGTGATCGCTTCTCCAGTTGGCAAGCGAGGACATTCCACCTCTGAAACCACCAAACAATAAATTATTATAATAAACTATAACAATTAACAATTATAAACTATAATAATAATATTCGTATGGCTTTTATTGGTGGGGAGTTCCTGACGGAAGTTCCACCTCGCCTGGATATATCATTTGAGCCGTCAATGGGCCTCACGACTGTCATACTTCAGCCGGGACCGACAGTTTAACGTGCCTATCCGATAACACGGGAGTTATTATAACATTATAATTATTATTATGAACATCTAAATTTAAAAATCTACTTTGTGAAAATAATTAAGGACTGAACATTTTATGAAGTGAACAACAACAAAACATGTTGATATAAAATAGAATAATTATAGTACCCTTTAAAATTGAAAAAATATTAAAAAACAAGAATACAAATTGTAATGTAATTACTAGTTTCGGTGATCACACCATCGTCAGGTTATGGGTACTATAATAATTCTATTTTATATCAACATATAAGTAAGTAGCCCTGAATTCATACATTTTACAAAACAACCCATTTCGGACTATAAGTGTAACCTTATCTAAATTTGGGAGAGGAATAGCACAAGGTTACCTTATTTTTTCTCTCCCTATCATTTTAATTATGTACTTGTTGTATGAATCAATAAAGATTGAAGATTATAATACGGGAGTGACCTGGAAGGGTGTGCACATTTTTGGACCCCTCTGTAGGAGTAAATATATATCGTGAATAAGTTATTTAAGCCAGTTCTACTCTATGAAACAGAATGCCTCACAATGATAGAAAAGCACAAGAGTAGAATTGCCTCCTCAGAAATGAGATACCTAAGGAGGGTGGTTGGAAAAAACAAAAGAGACAGAGTGAGAAATAGTGTGATCAGAGAATCATTAAAACAGGAGGGAACTGATTACCACTGTTCAACGAAAAACCTTAGGATGGTATGGCCATGTAGCTCGGATGAGTGATGAACGAAAGGCAAGGCTGGTTATGGAGGCAAGACCGGAAGGAAACGAGGCAGGGGACAACCACCACTGCAATGGAATCAGTATGTAGAGAGTATAGCTGCTGCAAGAGGAAAGACAATGAATGAAGTGAAGAGAATGGCACAGGATCGTATTAAGTTTAGAGAATGGTTGAAGGAACCCGACGCTTAACGGCAAAAGGGTATGAAAAAGAAGAAGAAGAAGAAGAAGAAGAAGAAGAAGAAGAAGAAGAAGAAAGAAGAAGAAGAAGAAGAAGAAGAAGAAGAAGAAAGAAGAAGAAGAAGAAGAAGAAGAAGAAGAAGAAGAGAAGAAGAAGAGAAGAAGAAGAAGAAGAAGAAGAAGAAGAAGAAGAAGAAGAAGTTATTATCATTTTGTATGGTTTACACATTGGATTAAAGAACATAATCTTGAACTTACAATATTATTCCGAAAATTATGAGCCACAACCCACAAGTTATTGATGTTTTGTTTGAAATGCTGATAATTAAGGTGATTATTACCTGTAATTGAAATGAATAGGATGTCACTATTTTCTTGTCTCTTCTCAAACAGCTCCCAGGTGTCACGACAGGCGCCAATTGATAGAACTATTGATACACCTGCATTGAAATCATTCATTATTAAGAGAATTTACACTAGATGGGTACAGAAATGTTGTGAAATTTCTCCAAATTGAGGTAAAATTGATATTTGTTTCAGTTCCACATGTTATGTTATGAAACTGATAGAATTGTTTCCATTTCACATTGTAAAATCTTTTGTTTTTGAGAATTCTTGTTTTCAACAACATGTATCAGTAAACAATAATGTTCTTGGCTTCCAACTTTATGCACCAATATTTAAAAGATGTTTAAGTTAATTTCACAAAAATAACTGAATAACTTAAAGTTTTCCAAATGAGAAATATTTGAAGAGAATTTGTTTCCATAAAGAATTCATTGCCAGTCTTAAGTTTTGTATGCATTTTCTCCCACACGTTTTATTTCAATTTCAACTCAAAAGAGTCAGCTTCATTATTATTTTGCAACTACTCATAACTATAATCCGGCTCAGTTCATCAATATTTACAGCCAACGACGAAAATGATTGAAAATTGTTCTCAATCTATTGTATTTTTGTACAATATTGGGCATTCCTTGTGTGCAGAAAAATGTTTTTCATCATGAGATTTAATCAGAAATCTGTAGTTACGGTAATTATATTTCAATTGCTTCAAGTTGAATGAATTACAGTCGACCTTCATTGCTTAGCAATCCATGAATATATTATGTGATAAACGTATATTACATTGATAACCGTGGTAAGTCAGACTTAACTTGTATAATATGGTAGTATATTATGGGAATGACATCTCATTACTCAAATGACTATCATTTTATTTATAAATTCTAGATACCATTTATATAAAATTACTATTATACAGGGTCTGTATAATAAGTAACCGGACTGACCTCAGGAAATTTTTTATTGGCAAAATATATACAATACTTTTTGTGTAGTTGAGATAATTGTGATAATTATTCATATTGAATGAAAAAGACTAAGAAATTGTCAAAAAACCACAGATTTATTGATACTTAGAAAGACCGGTTTCGGTTATTATCAGAGATTGACAATGGTGTAATAACCGAAACCGGTCTTTCTAAGTATCAATGAATCTGTGGTTTTTTGACAATTTCTTAGTCTTTTTCATTCAGTCTATACAATATATCTTTAGGAATCTTCAAAGTAGTCCCCATTGGAGTCGATAACACGCTGATACCGGATTTTCCAATCCCTGAACGCTCCCTGGAAGTCGGCAACCTCTATGCTGTTTAGAGCCCTCGTCGTAGCACGTTGAACGTTTTCCAGAGTCCCGAACCGCATCCCCTTAAGTTGTCTCTTGATCTTGGGGAACAGAAAGAAGTCCGGTGGTGCCATATCCGGGCTGTAAGAAGGATGTGACAACGTTACCCTCGACTGTTTGGCCAACTGCTCGGTGACGAGCAGGCAGGTGTGCGACGGAACATTGTCATGATGGAGGATCCACGAATCAGCAATCCCCGGACGGACTCGATGAACCCGGGCGGTTAGTCGTCGGAGCACCTCTCTGTAGTACTGGCCGTTCACAAAGAGTTTGTACCACCCGGCCAAACTGTAAACGGCCAGTACTACAGAGAGGCGCTTGTCGAATATGCCACTACCGGACTTCTTTTTGTTCCTCAAGATCAAGAGACAACTTAAGGAGACGCGGTTCGGGACTCTGGAAACCGTTCAGCGTGCTACGACGAGGACTCTAAACAGCATAGAGGTTGCCGACTTCCAGGAAGCGTTCAGGGATTAGAAAATCCGGTATCATCGTGTTATCGACTGCAATGAGGACTACTTTGAAGATTTCTAAAGAGATATTGTACATATTTTGCCAATAAAAAAATGTCCTGAGGTCAGTTCGGTTACTCATTATACAGACCCTGTATATACATAGTAGATAGTAATGGAAATTCATTCCAAATCCTTGCAGATTAACTTGTATCGCCATTTTAGTAAAAACTTGATGTACGTAACAAAGAAATTCATTATTGATCAAGACTAAAATGAAATTTAGATGTTCAGATAAATTTGAAATCAACTTACCGTCAGTGAAAGCAGCTTCTTTTAGTGTTTGATAACGAGTTCGCAAATGGCCAACGGGCAAGTACTCCTTGTTTATTATTGAAGCGTACTTCTTTATGACTGAAAGTACCTCATCGGTGTCCTCACCAAGGAAGTCCTTCTCGATTGCTACAACTTCGTACAGACATATTGCATTTTATTATTTTAACATATTATAGATACCAATAAGATCGTAATAAGATCCCAATAAGATTGTTTTGCTGATAAATGCAGTTCAATGACTTCCTCGGATTTTTAGTGACAGGACTTTAAATCTTAGATCATGTTGAAATTTAAGAGTTGAAATTAACGTTACATATAAGTGATTCAAATCGAATAGCTACCAAACAGAGGAACGCATTTCCAAAATTATAAAACCTTTTAAAAATTTCCAAATAAAACTGATTTAATGAAATTACAAATTCTGTTTTCAAGTTATTAGAAGCTTCCATGGGGTTCAGCTGTCTACACATGCTGGATATATTATATTGGCTCAATACAATAGAATAATAATTTCCAAACAAACCATTTAAAATGCCCAAATAAAACTGATTAATGAAATTACAAATTCAGTTTTCAAGTTATTAGGAGCTTCCAGGTCTCAGCTGTCTACACACGCTGGATACATTATATTAGCTCAATACAATAAAATATACAAGTTGGTTAAAAAAAGAACAATCAATACAAGCAAAAGTTAATTTATTATTGAAAAATTTTATTGACTGGATCAATAAAAAGTGAAAGTGACATAACCAACATTTTGATTTGGACAGTATAGTATAAATTGGAAATGGGACAGTTTTGGCCCATTAAGATCTGGCCATACAGAGAGCGATCTGTGTAATTCTATAGGCCAATCTATCGAAGAGCGAGACAGAGAATCCAAGACAGAGAGCGGTCTAAGATATTATAGATAAGATCGCAGATCGCTCTCAATGGCCGGACCCTGAGAAATTTTCATTCAGAATCACATTTTAATTTTCCAGCATATAGACCTAACTGGGAATACATATCTATTTTCAAATCAGACTTCTTAGGTTTAACTCATACTTACGCGACTCAGGTCGAGAAGAGACTCGACTCTAGTCGAGAGCATGTGTTTTCAAATGGTGACACTCAGACCAGACGATTCTAGTCTCCGCGACGTCACCATTTGAAAACACATGCTCTCGACTAGAGTCGAGTCTCTTCTCGACCTGAGTCGCGTAAGTATGAGTTGAACCTAAGTTGAGTAGTTAACAACATTATGTAATGAGTAACTTAGTAGAAAATTACTAGAATGGAAATAAGCAATTTTAAGAAATTCATATTTTATTATACATTCAGATCACTCAAGAATAGGCTATAATGTGAATTAAGAGCATTTGAAATGAAAGCTTTTAGCAACTCACCCATAGATAGTTTACTGCCAACATCCACCGCTGCGCCATAGCTATTGTAGGTACTATCTCTAGCCGAGAAAACAACACTAGAAATTGAGATTAGGCTGAAGATAATTCGCACATCCATTACTTCTTTCCTTTGAATTCATGACACATAACTAACATACATCTCCCGCAGTGAAAACTGATGAGCCCTTTTGATCAAACGTAAATAAACTACCTACTCCCAGTGAAAGACTTAGGAGAAAAAATGTGTTAATGTTTTTGGTTTCTCAAAAAATACTGTACGAGCAAAGACGATGGGGTTCTGTTGAAGGGCATTCTAGATGGATGTGTGATAAAGCTCGGAATACAACTGTTACAAGGTCTTCAATCTTCAGGTCATGCATGCTCAAGAATTGGATGCATTAAACATTTATATAAATAACCCACGCGATGCCAGACCCTAAAGGTCGACGCGTAGGGCGCTCTCTTGTCAGAAAATCATTTCTTGCATCAACAACAACCAATAATGACATTTCACATAAAAACTTCCGGTCTCCCTTATTATAAATTGAGAAAAAAATCATTTTTCCACATTCAATCAGAAACATGGATGTTATCTAGTAGTGATATCATTTGTATACCTAATTTTCTGAGTAGGATAAGGTTTGAATCTTTAAAAAATAATTTTCTCTTCATTCTTCCAGAAATAGGCTACATGAACACTACCTATATCTAGCAGTGATATCATTTGTGAACCTAATTTTCTGAGCATTACCAAGTTTGAATCTTTAAAAAATAATTTTCTCTACATTTGTTCAGAAATAGGCTACATGAACACTACCTATATCTAGTTGAACCTAATTCTCAGAGTATGATTAAGTTTGAATCTTTAAAAAATAATTTTCTCTACATTTGTTCAGAAATAGGCTACATGAACACTACCTATATCTAGTTGAACCTAATTCTCAGAGTATGATTAAGTTTGAATCTTTAAAATGGTGATCTCTGTCGAAATTCATCATTGTGATCGAAGCTTCACCAAACGATCAATTTATGATTAGATATTTCCTCCCTATCAATACCAATCCAGAATGCAAGATTTGTTTTTTCTTTGTTTACCACGTCTCTTCTGTGATTGTTTACATAGGAGAGACGCGGAAGGGAAAAAGTATGCACCTCTTCTATGCCCGACGTCTACTCTGTGTGAATAGGGTCTTAAGAAATGCATTATAACGCGTTGAACAGATTCCATCTTGATTAATAAGCATTGAATCTTGGGTCTTCATCGATAGGATCCTTTATTATTATTGAATAATGAAAATAATTGAGTTAGATATACTGTACAAACATTTATTGAATGATGAAAGCGAGTATGTATCTTGTTAATCCGAAACTTGTAAAATTCAACTTATGAAAATTTTGTCGAATCAGCTTAAAAAATGTAGAAAGGTCCAAAAAAATAAATCCAATGAAGTTATACTATTTTATTAGATTTAACATGTATTATACAAATTTAGCGCATGAAAAAATATAGTTTTTTATCAAGATTCAAGTATAACTTTTCAAATCGGATTACATGATTAAGCATGTATTATTCTACTGGATACAAATGTAGTTACAAATTATTATATTCGCTTCAATTTGAGACTAAGTAGTACCACATAGTATTTTCTGAGAATAAATGACAAATATCAAAATGCTTTTGAATGTTTCTAATAATTTTCTAAGACAATTCAATAATGTTCTACATTTTTTATGATTCCCATAAATGTTTACTAATATTAAAAATTGCATGAATAAGGTAAAGGAAATAAGATGTTGTAAGAAGGAAAAACATAGGGAGTTGTAATACATTCCTATTATGTAATTCTGGATAAATTCTTATGCTGAATTTCATGTTTTTTATAGGAGAAAAACTACATATCTACCATTTGACATACAAAATTCTATGGAGAAAAATTCATTGACGCATCTTTCCAACAACTTGTTTCATGATTTTGTTATGTTAATCAAAATTAGTCACGTAAATAAAAATTTCAACCTTTTCCAATTTCAGAGAGAAGGTTTTCAAATCTTAGATCTAATTCTATAAAAAAATGTCGAAAAGCTATAGAGTTAGCCTCTATTTAAATTTTAATTAAGACTAGGCAAGTCTTTGGTTATTAAAACAAATAGGCACTAGTTAGTGCAAATGAGAGAATCTTCTACATTTTATTTTGATGATTCTTCAATTGCATGATTTCTTGTTTCAAACCTTCCAAAATTCTGTTGATCGATTCGTCCTCCTGCTTCAATTTCTCACTTATTGAAGAATGTTTCTCTTTCGTCTTCTCCACTTCGGCTCTGTAACATATAAATTATAAATCGATTGGTAAGGTAGAACAAATTAGGACTACAAAAAATATAGAAATAAATAATTGAAAAGGTAGAAATTCGATGAATAGAGAGCAGAAAAAATCCATGATAAGTTCTAGTCCTATATTTCAATAATAATATTTATACCACCACTAAAATCTCTTCAAAGTACGGTTACTACTTTAATGCCCAGTTGCAGAGTCGTCACATAAAGTTAAAAACAGGCAGTTAACTCATTTACGAAGCCATAAATTCACTTTCTGTTGCACATTGCACAGATGTCAAAGTAAACTATAGCTCCCTTGAAACTAAAAATCTGGTGTGGCGCACTCACACAACTTTCCTTGCTCATATTTGAAACTACGATCAGACTTCTGTATTATGTGTATTTATAATTGTTTTCAGAGTACTTTTTCCTTTGTGTAAACTGTGATTTTTTTTAGTCGTCATTTTTTTAAAGTCGTCGAAACAGATGAAATAACTCGACTATGTGTTCTTTTTATGAACTGCGCTACCTACCTACCTCATGCACGAGAAGGAGGTTACTAAGTTTATTTCTCAAGGATGGGGTGGACCCCCCATTAGTTTCTCAGAAAGGAGACTCATGCCAGTTGATAGAGCTGATAAATAACTATACAGGGTGATATGATAAACCATATGTTTTCGTTGTCATTGATTCATTCATAAATATCAAATGTTGTTATGGGTATGAATTTGAAAAAAATCGGTCAAGTTATTTTTGAGAAAATCGTGGTTTTTTAGTAATTATCCGTCATTTTTCTCAAGAATATTACGGAGCTCCTGCAATTTTCCCATAAATGAGACTCGTGTCAGTTGATGGGGCTTATAAATAGCTATCCATGGTATAAATTTGAAGAAAATCGTTAGAGCCGTTCTCGAGAAAACCATGAATAACATGGCTTTTTAGTCATTATCCGCCATTTTTCTCAAGAATATTACGGAGCTCCTGAAATTTTCCAGGAAATGAGACTCATTTTAGTTGATAGAGCTTACAGATGGTATAGAGCTATCCATGGTATAAATTTGAAGAAAATCATTAGAGTCGTTTTCGAGAAAACCGTAAAAAACATGGTTTTTTAGCAATTATCCACCATTTTTTCCGCCATTTTGAATTCAATTTTATTGAATTTCTTATTGTCGGATCCTTATGGCATAAGGACCTCAAGTTTAAAATTTCAAGTCAATCGGTTAATTAGGAAAGGAGTTATCGTGTTCACAGACATACACACACACACACACACACACACACACACACCAACACCCAAAAATCATGTTTTTGGACTCAGGGGGACCTTGAAACTTATAGAAAACTTGAAATTAGGGTACCTTAATTTTTTTGGAAAGCAATACTTTCCTTACCTATGGTAATAGGGCAAGGAAAGTAAAAATGCCCAATTAGACACATGATTTCGTTGCACAGTCGTCAGAAACAGCTTATTAATGTCCCCAATAGCTAAAAACGTTAAGTTAAGTTATGGGCCCGAAGTCGTGCTGTTAAATCCAATATCTACTGCCGTCAAATGCATTTTAGATGTTGTGATAGCTTTTTTTGAAAGATGTTTACGAAAAACCATTTGTATATAAGTAAATTATTTTTTCTCTCCCTATGTTTTTCAAGTTGTTTATAACCTCCAAATCGCTAAATATGGTGAGAAATCTCGCCAAAAGCCAAGAGTCGCCATATTGTTTATCAATTCTATGTGAGATCTTTTAGGTATGATCACAGTGATGTCGATTGGAACTTTGCCCGATGCCAAGACATTGGTTGGATAGAAGCATGTACGGAAAAAGTGAATAGATCTGCAGTGTGACTTTGTGTGATGCTAATTCGAGATATAGCTAAATGGGCTTCGGCAAACGACTATGCAACGCATTTTCCCACCAATCTACTATTCAATATATTTCCAGTAATGAATGTTAGGCAGATTTTCATAAAAACTTTAGTAATTTACATTTTCAATAATAAGGACACTTTTTTCAGAGAGATTCAACACAGTCATCTAACCAGAAACCAAACAATGTCACGTTTATTTAATCCTACTATTAGTATCAGTTTGCAAAGGCACAATTCATTTTACATTTCGCAATGGCTGTATAGAAACCTTCCTCCAGAAATAGTTGAGGCTGGGGCGGGCCGAGTCACTGTAGTGTTAAAGCACAGAATTTCTGAATGGTTAATGTATGTTGGATGGTCTTTTAGGTTGGATGCAGAGAATTTAATCAAATCACCATATGTTTGAAATTCAAATTTTAATCTGTTTTTCTTACCAAATACATTTTGCAAAAAGCGATTCCGGCTGTTCTGGTGTGATGAAAATAATAATTATTAATAAATTATAAAAATAGGTATTATTACAAGCCGATTGTCTAATTTTGTTCAATGGATCTATCTTTTCTTCCTTCTCAAATTCAAATTGATTTTTTTAAAAGTTCTGTAAAAAAATAATTTGTATTTATTATACATTTAACATAGTAAATCTGCTTAAAACCTTAAAGGAACTTGTTTTTCGGGACCAAGTTTCGCGTATTTCATCACATATCTTGAAAATTACTGTAGCTGCAGGTCTGGAAACAGTTTTATTCAATTTCTCAGTTCATTTTACATAAAGTACGCTAAATTGTACATCTTAATTAACAGCCAACAAATACCACTAGGGCTTCGTTTCAGCAGGGGCACAGAAATTCATACGAAATCGTCCACTCTATACGGTATAACTTGGTAGCAAAGCATTTTCGAACCTATGTTAATTATTGGAACTTTTTTCTTCTTTTGATGTGAGGAATCACGCCCTGACTTATGGGCACCTTTTTTCAGAACACTCTGTATAGACAACGGATCACTCCAAAATTATTTTCATTCAAAATTATTATCCTACTTTTTAACTGTCGATCGATGAGTCTAATTTTATACCTTATGGTGATTTCCTTAGGTTGAATGATCAAATTCTATGTAGCAATCAAGATAATTGACAAAATAAAAATACAAACATCTATTTATTGATTGACATCCTAAATGTCTTGATCTGTACAAGAATCTCCCAGTTTTCTGGCGTGAGAAACTAATTTCTCAAATAATATGCATTTATATCGTAGTGGCCAAAAATATCTTTTTCCTACAGTTACCTTGAAAAATGGCAATTCCTGCACTGATTACAGAACGCAAAGAATCACTTTTCCGCTCTAGTGCGGGAAAAAATTTTTCTGCACTCCAGATTTGCAACATGGCAACGCAAAATAGTTAGTAGGTTGGTTATATGGAGTACCAGTGCAGCAAAATCAAAATGAAGTTGGTAACAGTGACTGTTATTATGATAATAACAATGGACAAGGACATGGACACCGAGGACAGCCACCACATCAGTGACAGCCGCCCCGTCATTCAAACACTATTACATTATTATTCAATTTGACAATAAATTAAGTTTTTTATTAATAACAGCATCACACACACAAACATTTGATAGATTTCAGGCAATTTTACCCATAATTACCCACTTTTCATATTCAATGGTAACTGTAGGAAAAATTAAATGTGAAATACGTGCGCAAAGTTCCTCTGCTGCACTCAAGAAACCATTCCGCCCTCGCCTACGGCTCGGGCGTAAACGTTTCTTTCGGTGCAGTAAACTATCACTTTGCGCACTAGTTGCACAAATAACTATTAGCATGTAGATACCATTTTTTCATCATAACGACATGAAAATGTGATATTTTAGAATTTGAGGAGTAATGATAGACAATATCATAATTGCTAGTGAGGTCCACATTATAATGACAGTGTTTGATTGGTATTGCTATCCTTGTCTATCATTCAACCAAGCGGTTAGCGCTATCTCTTTCTCGCTTTGCTCTGATGCCAGATCGTCTTTTAACAATGTAGAATTAATTAATAATTAATCAACAAAATATTTCATCCTAATTATGCAAATTCATTATGAAATTATTGAGAAATATAATTTATTTCTTGATAAAATATAATTTATTATTTTAAACGAGAATGAACAGTAGTTAATTGACCGAGCGAAGTGACGTCTAAGATTCAAGTCGACGGTTTGGCATTTCTCCTCATGTTTGAATGTTTAAATGTTTATATGTTGCGCATTTACGGCGAAACGCGGTAATAGATTTTCATGAAATTTGACAGGTGTGTTCCTTTTTTAATTGCGCGTCGACGTATATTGAAGGTTTTTGGAAATTTTGCATTTCAAGGATAATATAAAATGAAAATAGAGCCTCTTTCATACGCCAATATTAGAGTAAAAATCAGACTATAGAATTATTCATCATAAATCAGCTGACAAGTGATTGATTACACAGATGTGTGGAGAAGCCAGTCTATTGTTGCATTACCATAAGGTCTATAGCATCAATCAGGTACTTGTGGATGAGAATACTGCGTGAGGTCTACTGTTCACAGAACTACTAGTATTACATTAATAAACCATCTATAGAAGGCATTGACAAGATAGAGATTCGGCAACTTTGTTCTCCTATCTTTCTCCAATGCCATTATAAAGTGGACCTCACTATAGATATATGTATTCTAAAAAGTATCCTGGGTTCAAAACAACACTGTAGAACCAACAGTACATTGCAATGTATCAGTAATTTCCTTCTGTTTATCTGATTTGTAATCTTGATTCTTAGTTTGAACTTGAGATTTTTTTAATATGTTAACTTGAGCTAAATAATTCAATTACTATCAGATAAATCTAATTAATTTATTAATTAAAATTATTGGGGGAATTTTAATTAACGTTTTTAATAATAGGCATTCCATTCAGGGTAATTTACTTATAAATCTGTAAATACAAGAATTGAAACTAAAAAAAGTTATAAGTTAAGATTAAAGATAAATTTAAATTGTGAGCTTGTTGCCAGAATTTTCAGGCTCACATACCAAGTATCATAAAAATCCAACTCAACAATCCTGAAAGTTTTAGAAGGTATTAGAAAAATCATGTAAATCTTGGACTCACAGAGAGTTCCTTAGTTCGATTATTTTGCCTGTTTGGATGGGCAAATCCAATGAGAACTTCTCTTTCATTGCAGCTAGGTCCGATGCTATGCCTGTCAGTTCCATCTTGATCGATTTTTGCATTTGCACCACATCTTGTAACTTTTTCGATAAAGCCACGGATTCCTGTAATGCATAAATCATCTTAATATTAATAAATAAGCATCATCCAATTTATTGATGGTCTAATTCAGTGGTTCTCAAAGTGTGGGGCGCGACCCCCAAGGGGGGCGCAATGAATGCTCAGGGGGGGGGCGCAAAGCTTGGTTAGAAAATGTTTTAAATTTGCTTCTAAAATAATTACGATAAGCAATGTTTCTATTTTTAAAATTACATGTGAGTAATTTTCACTCATAAAATATTTATTTCAACCGTATTGTCAAATTCAAATTCAACATGATAGAAAAGAAAACGTCATTGATCTCCAAGGTGACTTTGCGCTTAAAATGAAGTTTGAAGAATATTCTCTTACTTCTGGATTTGGTGTGCAAAAGGAACACCCAATTTTGAGTAAAAAGGCATTGAAGATATAGAGTCCATTTGCTACAATTTATCCGTGTGAAACTGGGTTTCCTGCTCTAGCTAACATGAAAAGTGAATATAGATCAAGACTGGATGTGACCCAGGAACTTGGAGTAGCGTTATCGGAGCTGACACCTCTGTGCGAAAAAAAACAAGCTCATCCTTCACACAGACGCTCTTTGTATTGTTAATTTCTATGAGAAACAAAAATAACAACTATGTACTGTAGTAGCTGTAGTACCTGAATAAAATTATAATTTATTGTTTGTATAGAATTTGTTGTTTTACTATGATAGAAACTATTGCAACATTGGGTTAAGTATAGAATGTGCAAAACTCAACTGAATGTAAACTCAATTGAGTGTAAAATATGTAGGTATATACGTACATATACGTATATGTACAACATGTATAGTAGTCTATGCTTATACATGTAGGGGGTCCGACTTACAGCTAAATTATGCAGGGGGGGCTTGAAGTAAAAAGTTTGAGAACCACTGGTCTAATTCATTGATATTCAACATTTTTGTCTAGGATGAGCTCTTCAAATTAATTCAAAATTTTCTTATTTCCTTTCTAATAATATTATTAGCGTTAGCTAGGCCTACTAACTCATCTAAGTATTTTATTCATTAAGACAACATATAATCTCAAATCAAATATTAAAATGGGTATGAAAAACAGAACGGGAAACGTAATTTATACTATAAGACAAAGCTATACTATACAAGATAAACTATCACCACCCCCCGCTCCACGAGAGTCAAATGTAATTAAAATGCTATTCATTTATTCCAATAAATAATGCAATGTAATGAATGTTTGTTTTTTTATTCCAATTTATTACAAATAGATAAATTAAAAGCTTACAATCATACAGTCCGATCGAAGATAATAAATTTCCGGCTGTATAATTTGGAAGCAATAAGGAAAGGCACCGAACAGTACTGAAGTATACCATGCATACTTATTTAATGAGTGGAATAATTATTATCATGAAAAGTGTTCTACAAAAAGTGAATATGCATAAATAAGAAATTGTTTTACTACCTGAAAATTAAGATAAAATTCAATTTTTGTAATCCACCAATTACAATTTATTACAGATTTAATATAACTAATGATTGAATTACATTTTGTATCGTAAAATTTGTTGATAATACAGTAAAACTAATAAAAAGTTTGCAATTGTTTAATAAAAACTCATTTACAATAATTCTAATGTAAGATGATTTCAGGTGACTTATAAAAATCAACAGCAAGCCTAAGCATAGTCACATCTCGTTGAGTTAGGTTGCTCAGTATTATTATGTATGTATTTTTAGGTAATTTTGCTATCTAAGATAATTGAAATAGGACTTGATTTGAATAAATTATCGACATATCCAAATACCCCTTCCGTAGGTGGTAAATTGGAAGAATAATAATTACTATTAATTAGACATTGATAGTCAAGTATTTAATAGTTATTTGTATATCAAGAGTGAAAAGTACGACTTTTTCTCCCTGTGGGAAATAGGAATTCCCTGTGGGAATATTTTCCTGAGGGAGAAAAAGTATTTTTCGCTCGTGATGTACACAACATTTTTCCTCCATCTACATTTTTTTATAGAAACTGCAAATAAAATCATTTTAAAAACTTACGTTGTTCAAATTTCTTGTTGTGGTATTGAATTCAGTTGACTCAATGACAGACACCTCTATTACGCTTTCTCATCTGAGCTTAGACCTTCAAACCTATTACAATGTGAGTTTTTGAATTAGAGATGCTTCCTATGTTATTTAAATGGAGTCACTTTTACTCCCTAGGGAGTTTTTCAGTTTTTTACTACCGAGAGCGAAAAAGTGACACTTTAGTAATATGTTTCAGGGAGTAAAGTAAGTACTTTAGACAGTAGCTGGAGGAAAAATCTATTGTGTAAGTAAATTAAACTAATGTGTAAACAAAATCTTATAAAAAATTGTAAATCGAAGAATTTTTAGACCTTTATACTTACATAGTTGTTTGGCGCGTTCAAAAATAAGTTGCACAGTTCTTCCACATCTTCGGTAAAGTTTGACCTGCAAAAATAAACCGTATAACTTGTTTTTAAAGTTCAAAAAAATATAAGCTGTAAAATAAAAATCTAATACAATTGAGGAACAAAAATAGAAACTACGCGCAAAAAATTGCAAACTCTAGTTATTCATCCTAAAGCAATTAATAAAACAGCAGAAACGTATTATGCTAACTAGAGACAAAGCTTTATGAACGAATGGGACGCTTTAAAAAATATTTGTGATTTGTAGAAAATATATTATATTATAATTCAGTTCATAAGTCTTCAAACCACCAAGCAATTTACATGGAAAGGTCAGACTCAAAGTAAAGTAGATTCGTACGGTTTTTTGTTGATGGAGAGTCTGCCACGAGAGGGGCTAGGGTCCCGCCTAGCATGAACAAGTCATCACTGAGTCTTACGAATGTTGTACTTCAGCCTGGAACGACAGTTTAATTTGTCTGTCTGATAACACTTTGATAACACGTGATTGACTATTATATTGTTTCTTTTTCCTCATAAATTTAGTTCTGCATGTGTAACCAATTGATATTCAATTTTCAAAAAAGCTTGTTTTGGCATATACATGTTGCACTTATTCTATTCATATAATAAATAAATAAATTTGAAAGATTTTTCTATATAACCACTTACATTCAATTCTAGTAATTCTATAAACTTACATTTCTTTAATTCTGTCAACTCTATATTCCTCCAGTTGAAGAGGAAACATTTCAGACACTTCGTTTTTCATTGCAACAATTTTTGCTTTTTCATTAGCGACTGATTCCAGCTGTTCAATCACAATTGAAGAGCTAAACTCTGTAGAATAAAACAAAAAATATGAGGGTTTTTATTTAGTCTATTCCTCTTTACAATCAAAGTATTAAAATAAAATATGCAACAATTTAATCGAATAGTGTCAAATATTGAACTTAATGAATAATTCTTAAAGTTTCAAAGACCAGTTGAAGCAGCAAATAGAAATTAATCAATAATAATTATTAAACGAAATCCAAATTAAATGCTGTAAGTAACCCCGAAGACTTCTGCTACTGCAAATATTGACAACAGGGTAAACAGCTAGATGGAAATTCGATGAGCGCCACTATACAAAAATTACTTGTCAGCCCGGGAATCGAACCCAGTACCTCCTAATTGCCGGTCAGGAATGCTTACCCTTACACCAAACTGACAATCTCTGGATAGCAGCGCTCATTTTATACGAAGCCATAGCGGCCAGCCAGTCTACAGATGGAAATCAGGAGGTACTGGGTTCGATTCCCGGGCTGACAAGTAATTTTTGTATAGTGGCGCTCATCGAATTTCCATCTAGCTGTTTACCTTGTTGTCAATATTTGCAGTAGCAGAAGTCTTCGGGTTAATTACAGCATTTAATTTAGATAATTTAATAATTATTAATTCAATAGCATTTTAAATAATTGCAATATCTCAGTAATTTCCTTCTGTAGAAATTAATCATTTATGTGTTTTAAATCCACATGTAATCAGTCTGAGATAGTAAAAATATTTTGATAAAAAATTAAAATTTACAAACTTGAAATTATTAGAATATTGGAGCTTCTTGTAGAATAAATAAATAAATCGCTCTTCTTTCTTTCATGTTAAAAACCTACATTAAATTACATACCAATCACGTCGTTTCATTGCGCAGACTATAGTCATGTAGAAGCAGCTATAGTGAGATGCACGTATGTATGATCACATTGGATGCACGTGAGATTATGCATGACCAAGCGTGTAGATGGAAAACAAAATCTGGAAAGAAAGAGCCATAGGAACACTCACACTGGACGCGAGCACTTGCTGGTGACGTACAGCGTAAGCAGCTACAAGCAAGTCACAACGTGTTTCTCTTTCCTGATTTTGATTCTCATCTGCGCGTTTTGTCATGCATGATCCACGTCCGTGGTTTGCACGTCCGTGCATTTGTCTCACGTGCATCCAATGTGATCATACCCTAAAGCTCGTGTTACATTCGGCCACCAGTCTCACCAACCAGTGGGTCGCCAAGTGTCCAAGCGAATTGGGGGCATTAGTTCTTAATGCGCTAATTACACTAGAATTTTGAAAACCCGGATCGTTTACAGTGGTATTCACAAGGCATTAATCAGATGCTGACTTAAAAACATGAATCTCACAATGATTCGAAGATGTGTGTTATGCCGCATCTACATGTTGGCCCAATCAAGGCCAATGTGGACCAGCGCCGGTGTGTGGATGGGTGGTTTGCCAGCGCTGGCCTTCATTGACCTACGAAAGGAATTACACATTTACCAGGCTGGGCGGCTTATTGGACCAACATGTGGATGCGGCAATAAAGTGTGAATAGATTAATTGTTGAAATTAAATGAATAATTGAGACCTACCAGCCTTTTGAGCGTTGTATTCTCTCATCATATGTAAATCTTTTGCATGACTATTAACTTCAATATCCAATCTCTCTGCTTCATAATGCAAGTCCTTGGCGATTTGTTTCTGAGAACAAAATTAAACTTCAACAATAAAACTTCAAAGATAGAAGTTTTGAAATGTTTGCTCAACTAATACAATCGTTTTACAAAAAAAAAAATCACCTAGTAGTAGCATATTCAACAGTATGTTCTACAGTTAAATATTCATTTAAGATGCAGAAACATTTTATAGAAACAATCTAGTTTTAAAAATGTCAAACCCCAGTTAATCAATTCCTCATACATCTCACGGTACTTCTACGAAATTTAACCGCGATTAAATGTTACGAAAACCAATGAGGGGAGCAGATAGTGAGGGTTATTTACGATTAAATCTAGAATTAAGTTACGTGCATGCGTTCAAACGCAATAACTTTAAATACAATGAAGTTAGAGTAATAATTTGGATTGAAACTCGCAAATACAAGGATTACTTAATTATAATTACGAATCTTCGGGTAGGCTATATAATTTAGAATACGGTACATATTTAAAAACAAACTTTGCAAATTTTATAACACCCTCTCTGGATCCGTTAGACAGTATAAAAGCAAAGCTTCGAATCCCTAATTTTATATTTATAAATTTTCAAGTAAAAGTATCATTTCCTGATTATTATAGACCTAAATATCAAAATTTCCTAACACTTTAATTCCGTTAATAAATAACTATAAAGAGGTTGAAATCATGGATAAAATTTGGTAAATTACTTCATCATTTAAAAAAGTTTATTCTACTTATAGTTATTGTGAAAGATAGATTATATTTTTAAATTTAATTAGTATAATAAATATCAATCAAGACAATGAACTCATAACCTTATTAGGTAACCTTTTACGTTTTCATACAATTTAGCATAACAATAACATGCGCAAAAAACTTAGTTTACCTGATCCTCTTCTTGATCCTTTATTTCTTCCAGAGAAAGATTTTCAAAACGTTGAATGCCAGTCATGTCTGGTTTTATAATGGATTGTTATAAAAATTTCAAAACATACACAAATAAAAGTTTAATTATTTTTTCGTAAAACTAGAAACTACAAGCGCAATCCAAAGAACGCCAAACTGAAAACTACATCTACAACTGCAACGAGCAACTAGAGATTAGAGAACTTGCAAAAAACATTGTGCGATTCAGTATCTTGTGTACAGTGCGCATCCAAATGTGACAGTTTCCGTCTTTACCTTTTCCCGCTATGATTTGATTTTTATCATTCTTGATAACACTGATAAGGTCACATTAGAAAAATCAAGTTGGATGATCATTTGATAATCTTTCAGGTTATTTACTTGGGGAATATTTATTTACCTAAACAAGTTTCATTTCACATTTTTTTGTCATTGAAAGTATAACAACTTTAAACTAGAATAGGCGATATACAAGAGACTGAGATGTCTTGAGTGGGCGGGGCGATATCACATCATATACCGGTACGCTTTGTTTGTTATCAAATAAAACCTATATAAGGCATTAATCTTAATTTCTGATAATTCTGGTTTAAGAATAAATTATCGAAATTAATACATTATAATATGGTACCTACAATATTAGGCCATGATTGATTATATGATGGTTTTGTATGTATGAATCATAATATTACGGTAGGTACCGTACCTTATTCGTTTTTTTTTTTAGTTTTCAAAGTTTATGTTTTATTACAAAATGTAATTTTCTTGAATTCAATTTTGGCTCGAATGAGTTCACTTCAATAATTTGCAATAAAATGTTGAAATCAATACCTACTCAAGTTGAACTAACTCCTCTGAATATGATTCATATGAGTTGTAAAATCGCTCCCCGGTGGTTCGGAACCCACCTAAAACTGTAGGTCTATTCATCTCTCATCAGCATTCGCTTAATTACCCACGCACATGCCTAGAGTTCATGTGGGCATCACCCTCAGCAAAAAAGTTACCGTATAGCGGAGCATAAAACTTAAAGAATCCAGCACACAGCAGCATCAGACCCAGGAAAATATTAAACTTTTCCATGCAGACATTATACCGGTAGGCGTTTACTTCCATAAGTAAATAAGTAATAAGTACCGTATACAAACAGATACAGGACGTCTGGGTGCGTTTCAACATTGATTCGAAAGCCTGGGAAGGGATATACTTACTTACTTGATACTTGAGGTCGTTGCCAAGGACTGGGGTTTTCAGATAGGCAGTGTCAGAATTCTCTGATCACAGTAAATACTGTAATCTCTACATGGTCATTCACGCTGTGGAGGTAACTTACTCCCAAAAAGTGGTTCCTCGTAAAAATCCTGCAGTGAGTAGAGTGGCTTTTCCAGGAGTTTATGTTTTGCTGTGGTATAGAACCAAGAGTCCCATGTTTCCTGAATTTTTCAAGGAAGGCTGTTAAAAAATCTTATTGCCTGGGAAGGAAAGCTATATATTGTATGTATTATCTATATATTGTATAGTTCCCCGCCAGTCAGCTCCGGGCACCTCCAGTCTAGTGGCATGTCTACTTACAATCACCAATCATGACGATACTTTATTATCACTTATCAATTTTATCACATCACTAAATCCTCAGATCTTCAATATATCATCAAGATACTAAATCATTCACCACTATCGTATTATTGAAAGAGAAATAACCTATTAGTAATTAATCTAATCATTAATCATCATTAGAATACAATTTAGAAATGCTGGCGTACAAAAAAATTAAAGAAAATGGTAATTTGAGTCAAGCCGGTAAACAGTTCATTACAGAACAAAGCAAAACATGTGATTTCATTACAGTATACTATGCTGTAAAGTGATCATATGTTTTTTTACAATCGTGTATTATTTTTCCTAGCATATTGTGGCTGTCTTTATCACTCCTTTTTTGTAACTGCTTCAGATTCCTATTGATATACATCAGCGAGCACAACCATATATTGGCTGTACACCGTACGTGAGTATCCCAAGATCCCTAAATAGTGGCCTGCAGTGATCCCAAAGGCTGGGAAATATCGCTAGATATTTTTAGGCTCAGAGCCTCCTTTTGCAGTAGCAGCACATCGTGGACAGCTGGTGCATGACCCCTCAGGAGCAGATCATAGATGATATGGCTGTGAAACAGCGAATGATAGGTCATGACAAGGCTACTCTGATCCACCACATATCTCAGCTTACGGAGGAGGTACAGCACTCTGGACGATTTTTCATATTTCATCCGTCTGTCTGCTGCATTAAGTATCTAGGCCTACTGTATTATTACCTATTCTATGAAATAATTTTACTTTTTTATTTCCTAATTTCTTTGTCATGTTTTCTCCTCCATGCTCAAAAGTATTGACCATTACAGATTTTTTTCTATGTTTTTATTGAACGAGCATAGTGAGCTCTCACTTTGAGATGAGAATGAGATTGAGTTCTTACTGAGATGAGAATGTTTAGATGGATGTGTGGGGTTACAAGAAGAGATAAAATAAGAAATGAATTGATCAGAGGCACTGTAAAAGTTGGACCACTGGGAAAGAAAATGCAGGAGACAAGGATGAGGTAGTTTGGGCATGTGCAGCGACGGGAGGAGGATTATGTTGGACGAAGAGTGTAGGATTTGGTTTTGGATGGTAGGAGAGGACGAGGTAGACCTAGGATGAGGTGGGGAGATAGAATAGCGGCTGACTTGCGGGAGAGTGGTTGGAGGAGAGAGGAGGCATTGGATAGGGCTTTTTGGAGAGGCAGACTAAGAGAAAGGAATGCCGATCCCATTTAAATGGGATAAGTCACAGCCGAAGAAGAAGGAGAATAGTGAGTTCTCACTTCTTACAGATGACTGAACTTATATTGAGCCTCGAGTCGTCCGTTTTTTTCAACGATTACGGTACTAAATGACCCTTCATCAAAATCAACTTCAAATTTTCAAAACAAATACTTTTACGAGTAGGTACAGCTCAAGTAGTTGACTTACCATTCATTGTTTTTGAGGACAAGTTATAAAAAAGTTAGCATTACTTTATACTTGAAATTCTCCCACTGTTCGCGCACCAGCGCCGTGGTCGTCAATGGTTGCAAACTGTAATTTTAATTTGCTTCTGGTCTCCAGTGTGATGAACTTCTTCCTTTCAGATATTCTTGAACGCTGTTGTACGGTCTCTTGATCAGGAAGCCTATACGTTTATTTTTGAAATGACTTAAGTTGTTTGGTTTTTTCAATTCATTTGGCAAACAATAATTGTATATTTTTGAACAGAGATATAGTATTCAGGGTTTAGGCCCACATTGGGCCAGTCTGGATTGGACCGCTATCAAATGAGTATTATTCCTCTGTCTAATGTTGTAATGGTGATACTGCTGGTTACTTGGATAAATATTTGGCTTTCTTCTCACCATATGCCTCTTTCATTGAAAGTGCAAAAGAAAAAAAAGTAATTACTTATCATCCACCTCTATTCACAACTAACTTGTTCTGATGAATGCGCAACTTGTAGTTATATCTATGTGAATAATTATAACTTTTCTAACAATTCATAGATACAGGCTAACTAGTTGCGTATTTCAAAATCAGAACAATAGTTCATGAACGATTCTCTAGCCCAGGAGACTTATTAATCTAAACACGGTTGAAATAAGGTATTCCTCACTATTTAAATAATTGAAACGAATTTCTATTTATAAAATACTTGTTTTTCTTTGCATGTTGTGAATTTTAAGGCTCTATTCATACAGAAGTCGGGAATGACACAAGACGTTTTCCACTCTTAAGGTGCGTATAGACTTTCGCTCTGCTCCGCAATCGAACGTCACTCAAGAAGATCGATTGATGATCGACCGGGGAGCAAGAGTGGAACGCGAGAAGAGCTAACATCTCCCGTAACGTTCATGATCGGTGCGATTGCGGAGCGAAGGCGAAGCGTGTTGAAGGCACGTATATCTATCTGTACGCACCTTAATATAGGAAATATTGTCAAATTCAAACATAAGAGACGTGGCGCCATGTCTCTACTTCTTACTTACTTCAAGTCTCTTCTGTTCGTATTGGACCATATAATTAGGTTTGTATACGAGTGGCGTGGAAGTGACAAAAATCTACACCACGTCCATGCCATACGCCACTTGAGTGTAAGCGCTTAATGAGTTCTTAATCCAAATATGCCCACACATATTTCATTTACAAAGGAATTCTCCTAATAAATGCAACTCACATTTTTCAAAGATAGAAAAAAGTAAGTAGGCTGTAATTGTGTTGCATATCTATTCTTTTTCACTAATAATTTCAAACTTAAATTTTGAAACACTTATCAAGTAAGATTTTTCACACAAGAGTTTTAAAATTTAAGTTTGAGACTATTATGACTATAGTAGATAATATATAAAAGTACTCTAACTAAAGAGTAATTACTCTAACTATAGAATAGAGTATCCTATACTATTAAACGAGCAGCTTCTGTTTATATGTTTGGATGTTTATATGTTTGTATTTCACCGGATCTCGAAAACGGCTCTAATGATTCTCACGAAATTCAGAACATAGTAGGTTTATAATATAAATATTCGATTGCGCTAGGTCTCATCCCTGGGAAAACTAGCTGAATGACATTAAAAGGATAATTATTATTCATCCTTGGAAAAACAGCTGATAGTAATTATTTCGTCGTCTGCTGGTGATGGAAGTGAGTGAGCGAGTTCATGTGTGTGGGACTGTGTCAAAATTATGACTCAGCTGCTGAACTTTTGTAATCATTCAAACAGGTACTTAGTGCCGGTTGCAAAAAAGCCGGGTTATTTTCAATCCTGATTAATTTTACAGTAGATCCATCTTTTTGAAATGGTCTTCTCTGATTTGGTTCACGTGGAGTTAATCAGGATTAAAATTTAACCGGCTTTTGTGCAACTGAGCCTTTGTGAGGGAAATTTTTCATTCCTCTGGGAATTAATCTCAATTTACTGTAAATAGAACATTTCTGTATGAATGTTATTATAATTTCTTCTTTCGTAATAAATTTTTTATGCTTTTGTACCCCGAGCGAAGCTAGGTACCCGATATTAGATTTCTTAACTGTGAGGATTTCTCCCAACTTATAAAATTGACTAATATTAAAATAAAAAATAAACTGACGAATGATGGTATACAAATAATTTAATTTCAAATGCAACAGGCTAACTACAAAACTCATACACAACTAGCATTCTTCTTCTTCTTTTTTTGGAGGTAGAGGAAGAGGTAAAGCATCAAGTTCTTCTTTTTGTTCAGGAAAAAGTGCTTCAGCTCGTTTTGTCCAGTGATAAGGCTGCTGTGGAAGTCTGTCACAAATATCCGTACTCCAGTGGTGTATTCTAAGTCTGGTTTTTACCTTTTCCTTATTATTAATCTGAAAAATCATTAAACATAACAATAATCTGAGTACGAAAAATAGCCAGAAGTTATATAATATTATTTTGAAAGTATTCCTCATGATTCAAAATAAGAAAGCTAGTCTGGAATACAAATTCTAGATTCCTTAATTCAAATTATACAGAGTGAGTCATATGTAAGGGAACCCTTGCCCCCTGTGGGTTGGGGGAGCTTTGAGTCGAACATCGTACTCAAGAATGTGTTGAAAACCAGAATTCACCCACAGTATCCATGCTTGTCGTAGGAGGCGACTAAAATGGACCTCAAGGCAACTCCAGAAGTTGCCTTGCCTTCAAACCCACAGGATCTGCCCCATCAGGGCAGTTTCGGAGGGACAAAAAGAAAAACCCAAGGGACCAGAGATGGGTGAAGCTCCAGACTCAAATGTGGGTCAAGAGGCTGAGTCGAGGGTGGCCGGGCGCCCTAAAGGCAGTTTGGCATCCCCTTCCTCAGCGGAAGAACCTACGAAGGGTTCAATGTAATTTGAGGGTTAAGTGTAAGAGAGGGCCGACTGCGCCCTAAATTCGCCCTCCCAGGTATAAAATAAAGGCAGTCATTCTATTCTATTCTACAAAGAAGGCCAGGAGTGGAACGAGTTTGTGGGTGGAGTGGCCAAGACTCACCACTGCTCAAAGAAGGGCGGCCATTTAGGCAAACCTTCTTGGGAGAGGTGAGGCTTTTGACCCTGCGAAGTTTTGGAGGGGCAAAAAGAAAAAACTCAAGAGACCAGTGATGGGTGAAAAACCAGGCACAAATGTGGGTCAAGAGGCTGAGTCAAGGAAGGATGGCCGGGCGCCCTAGAGGCAACCTGGCCGCCCCTTCCTCAGCGGAAAGGCCTACAAAGAAGGCCAGGAGTGGAACTCACGTAGATCACGAGGACTAATCAGTCTGAAGAGACTGCCAAGCATATCACACTGGATTGCGACAAGGATTGCAACCAGGTGATGAATGGAATGTTAGTATAGGGAAAAACTCCTGGTTCTTGTAAAGGACATAGGTATTGGTTTGCCTAACTAACATACTACTTGGGAACACAATAAGCTTCGGTTGACGTGTGGGGTTCTTTGACAATTGGATCCTTTAATCCGTCCCTTCAAAAACAATAAACAATGGGAACCCTTCAATAAATTTGAGACTGTTGTAGATATAATACTGTAACTTTGAGAATAAGTTATTGGTCAAATACTCTACCTTTTGACATACAACTGAATTTCCACCCCTCATAAGGGGGTGACTTAGGGGTTGTAACTCGAATATTTTAAATGTAAACACCCATTGTGTGGTACATCATTTTAAATGCCTTTTCAGAACAAGAAAGATAACATCAATAAAAATGTTCTATGATACTTGTATCCAAAATGGCGGCTGATTGAAGTTTTAGTTTTTCAAGATATAAGGGCTTGTAACCCAAATATTTTGAATGTAAACACCCATTATGTGATTGAACTTTATAAATTAATTCTTAAAAAATGAAAACTTCAATCAGCCGCCATTTTGGATAAAAGTATCATAGAATATTTTTATTGATGGCATCATTCTCGTTTTGAAAAGGCCTTTAAAATGATGTACCACACAATGGGTGTTTACATTTCAAATATTCCAGTTACAACCCCTAAGTATCCCCCTTATAAGGGGTTGAAATTCAGTTGTATGTCAAGAGGTAGAGTATTTGACCAATAACTTATCCTGACAGTGACAGTATTATATCTACAACAGTCTTCAACTTATTGAAGGGTTCCCATACATATGACTCACTCTGTATATTTTTTTAATAAGGTTTCTTTCTTAATGGGATGAAGAACCACTTTTTGAGTTTGAGTCAGTTTAAGCCTTGATTATCTGTGGTTCTGTGGACACGTCATGTTTGTACGGTACACATTTCTCAGTTTATTCCATATTTAATATGGTTTTTCAGTTGTGGTATTCAATTATCGTATTGTTCCAAATTCTAAATTTCAAGTAAACATATTTTTTGAACGAAAATTGTGATGTGGAGTGAAAATTAAAAGTGATTTAATCTTATTTCGAACTCATAATCCAAATTTGAAAGAGGAACATTAAGGCTGTGCAAAGGCTAAAAATAAACTTTCTACAGATGATATTTTTCAAAGTTTTTCGATTTGTATATCATCAAGCCATCAAAATGAAAAAAGTTTTCACAGCAAAACATTTTTTTTACGATCATTACTTTTTGAGATATGAGCGCCCAAAGTTCAAATTTTCGGGACAGAACATTTCAAATTCGGTAAGAGATGAATCTATGAGATTCAGAGGATAAATTCAGAGTATTGTTGATTTAATAAAACAAAAATGTTTTGAAAATATAAATTTTTGAGAAAGTTATTCAATTTACTAAAAATGACAAAAACTCAAGAAAAGTTATTTTTGGTAAATTGAATAACTTTATCAAAAATTGATATTTTCAGGAAATATCACCAATACCATGAAGAATTCATCCACTAAATCTCATGGATTTATCTCTTACCGAATTCGAATTGTTCTGTACCAAAAATTTGAACTTTAGGCGCTCATATCTCAAAAAGTAATGATCGGGAAAAAATGTTTTCCTAAGAAAACTTTTTCATTTTGATAGCTTGATGATTTACAAATTTGAAAACTATGAAAAATATCCCAGTAGAAAGTTTATTTTTAGCCTTTGCACAGCCTTAAAGGGTAAGGGTTCGCCTGTTTTTGCTCTTCCAAAATCATCTAAACGATAAATAATTTTGTACTAATGAAAACTCTGGAACTAGACCTCAGCCAGCCAGGTCACTCGATACTATTATTATATACTAATGAATAAATTTTATGTCCTTACACAATAAGTTTGCATAGATCCATCACCTACATAACCGTACATTTATGTTGTTAGGAACTGGAATTAATGAGAAAAAGTAAAATATTTTAAACAAAAGTCTTACCGTGATAGTGACGAAAAACTCTTTCCCTTCCAGATTCATATCAGGTCCTTCAATTTTTGTCTTTGGCATTTCGATACACGATTCGTCGAGTATATGAGTTCCACATCTTCGAAGAGCTGACCTAACGTGCCATGGCTCCAAAACCCACTTGTTCTCCAAATTCATGGTAATTCCATATACTGCTTTCGAAAGAATTGCCACAGTCTGAAATTGAATATTTGAAACATTTAAAAACACAAAAAATTATGAGTAGTTTATTTAGATTAATGAATTGAAGCAGTAAACGGCAATAATCACTATTATACATACACGGTACAGAGTGACCCACGGAAGGTGTGACAGCCGTTTGTTGCTTACTTTTCTTCATTTAAAACTATTGAGATCTATTATACATTTTACAAAATGTCCCACAAAAGTCGTGGACAATATATGGAAATTGCACCAGAAAAAGTCCAGTAAAATTTTCTTATATCGACCTTAGTTTTCGATATTTAAAAAAAATATCAGTCAAAATCTAATTCTAAAGGTGCGTACAGATATACGCGCCGCGAACATGAGCAATTCACTTTTAATCAGCTGATTATATCTGTATTTTTCAGAAACGGTAAGATACAGATATATAAAGCTTGGCATCAGCTGATTAAAAGTGAATTGCTCATGTTCGCGGCGCGTAAATCTGTACGCACCTTAAGATATGGTTGGAGAGAGGAAGTAATTTTCAATAAAAATCATATAATTTGTTCCTTTGTTCAACGTTTTGAAGTTTTTATGAGCGCTCAATGTTGAAATAGTGCATTCGTCGAGTTAAAACCAAATTTCATTTCATTCATTCATTCATTTATTTAATCATATACAAATAAAATTCAGGTAAAAACAAAAGGCATCCGCCCAAAACTGCTTTAAACCTTAATTTGGAATACACAGTCTAGAGGTTATGTAAAAATGATAACTTAATTCACACTATTTTGAGTCCAATAAAGATGCGTACTTTTATTTCAAACAAGCTTTCATATTTATTTCATTCCCATGTAAGTTATAACAAACTTACAAAAGTTGAACAAACAGTTTGAACGCTCATAAAAAGTTCAAAAACGTCAAACAAAGGAACAAGTTATATCAATCTTACGGAAATTTATTCCTCTATCCAACCATATCCTTAAAATTAGATTTTTACTGAGAGTTTTCTAGATATTGACGTTTTTCAAATATATTTAAAAATCGATAGTTCTTGAAAACTAAGGTCGATAAAGTATATGAAATTTTTACTTTCCTTGCCCTATTACCATAGGTAAGGAAAGTATTGCTTTCCAAAAAAAATAAGGTACCCTAATTTCAAGTTTTCTATACGTTTCAAGGTCCCCTGAGTCCAAAAATATGATTTTCGGGTGTTGGTCTGTGTGTGTGTGAGTATGTCTGTGAACACGATAACTCTATTTCTAATTAACCGATAGACTTTTTAAGGTCCTTATACCATGAGGATCCGACAATAAGAAATTCAATAAAATTCAATTCAAGATGGCGGAAAAAATGGCGGATGATTACTAAAAAACCATATTTTTCACATTTTTCTCGAAAACGGTTCTAACGATTTTTTTCAAATTTATACCATGGATAGCTAGCTATTTATAAGCCCTATCAACTGACATGAGTCTCATTTCCGGGAAAATTGCAGGAGCACCGTAATATTCTTGAGAAAAATGGCGGATAGTGACTAAAAAACCATGTTTTTCACGGTTTTCTTGAAAATGACTTGACCGATTTTTTTCAAATTCATACCCTGTATAGTTATTTATCAGCTCTATCAACTGGCATGAGTCTTTTCCCTGGGAAACTAATGGGGGTCCACCCCATTATTGAGAAATGGACTTTGTAACCTCCTTCTCGTGCATGAGGTAGGTTGGTAGAGCAGTTTATAAAAAAAACACATAGTCCAGATATTTCATCTGTAGAACAGCTGTTTTGACGACTTTTAAAAAATCAACTCAAAGGTAAAAGTACTCTGAAAACAATTATATTTAAGCATTATAGAGTAGTCTTATCGTAGTTTCAAATATGTTGCCGCAAATCGTCATTATGTTATTCCCCTAAATTGTTCTCGATTTTAAGAATAATGCTTACAGTTCAATGAGCAAGGAAAGTTGTGTGAGTGTACCACACCAGATTTTTTGTATTGTCTTCGGTTGTTACACCTTTCGTGGAACACCCCGTATAATAAAAAGTTCTGGTTTTAAATGGAAAAATTTAAGAACAATAATTGACAATGATCACTATTTGTGACCAGTTCAATAACGTACACAGGCTAGAAGGAAAATTAAATAATCAAGAATTATATGGCATAAGCCACAAATTATCCACTAGATCAAAATGTTTCTAGTTTAGGTAATCTTTACAATTATCAGTTGAGAGAAGAGAGGTTCTTGGACTCACATACGATTTCACTCTTGAGCTAGATTCCCACACAATAGTGACAGTGAGAATATAGTTCCCATAAGTTCTAATGGTAGTATTTATACTCGCTCGGTCGGACTTAATGGGAATAATTGAAAGAATAAGACTTTGGTATTGTCAATACCACTTTTATTTATTCGAAAATTAATTTATAATTCAGTACCAGGTTTCATGGTAAAACCTACCACATCTTCAGCTGAACAAATAAGTTTGTTGTTGTTGGAGGAACAGGAAATTCAATTTTAGATTATGTGTTGGGATTGTAAAGGGGAAGGAGAATGAAAATTGTTAGTGGGAATGGATGGATTAATGATGAAATTAAACTATGTTAATATTTGAAGGATGGAAATTACATTTCAAATGGAAATCTAGTCATCTTAAAATATATTCTGAGCCTGAACATTGAAAAAACCAATTACATCACCTTCGCATTCAATACAACTTGTAAACCTGATGAGAGTTTAAATCTGAAACTCCACTCAAACTGCAACAATAACTGCACCTGCCCTACTATAAAAAGAGTCAAAAGTACCAAATATCTAGGTGTCCAAATAGATGAAAATTTGAAGTGGGACATACACATAAAATTTATTTGCAGTAGAATGAGATATCTATCCTATAAATTCTACGAAGCAAAAAAAATTCTGAACTCAAAACATCTAAAAATGGTTTACTTTGCACTGGTCCAGTCCATAATTCAGTATGGTATATCCGTATGGGGGGGGGGCTGTTATAATTCTCACTTAGAAGAGCTTTTCATAATTCAAAAATCAATAATCAAAACAATTTTAAATAAACTTAGACTTTACCCAACCGACTTGACTTTCAAAGAGTTTAATGTGTTAACAGTTAGGCAGTTGTACGTAATAAATGTAGCGAAATATATAATCAAACATAAAGCTAATTTTCCTTGCACAAATAACACAATCAATAACCTGTACAATCTGAGACCCTCCTCAAATAAGTATCTTATGTACAATACAAACATTGAAACCATCAGAAGACAACTTATATATTTAAGCACTAAATTGATAAATAAAATTCCTGAAGAATATATCTGCTGCGCAAAATTGACAAAAAAAATAAAACATGATATTAGTATTTGGATTAAAACGAACTATTTTTTCTACCTGTAAATTAAACAAAGTAAAAGAGGAACTTAGTGTTTTTGTGTGCTCACTTACCAATCTAGTGTGGACCTTTTTATTTATTTTTCTTTATTAAATTAACTATCCTATCATCCCGCCTCACCTTTTTTCCTAATCCTTTATTTTCCCTCTCAAGGATTGAAAGCCTTCCTAGTACATGGGTAACCATAGTTGGAAGAGCTTCAATCCCACCCCTTTTTTTTACACCAAATTCTGAATTAGCATCTGTTAGCTCATATCCTGCTCTGTCAAAACCAGCTAAATGATATGTGTTTTTATCAGATGCGTTCTTCACAAGAATAGCTTTAATTGTAGAAGTTAAACCAATTAATCTTGATTTGGAAATTTGTTGACCTGCTAATTCGTATTGTATTTCATCAAAAAGTTCCCACTATGTTACTGCTTAATTTATAGTCTGCCGCAATGGGCGCACCAGCCGGTTGAGTTGCCTCCCCTGCTACTGTAATCGCAGGCGCTGCCGGTTTTGTACAGCTCACCGTTCCCTCAATTAATATAAATGATTTGCAAGGTAAAGTGTACACATCCAATGAATTTATTCCTATCCGAGCTTCATCAGAGTTTTTTATTTCTTGTCCCGAATAAACTGTATGTGTATGAAACTGGAATTTGGTTATGTCATTATAAAACTGAAGCTCTGTCTGTACGTCCAGAATATCACTAATTGCGGCCCCTCCTGACATGTCGCCAATCAACTATAAAACCTAATCTTTCCAAAGTTCTCGCACTTTTAGCTGATAACGCCCTATTGCTTTTACTAGATGTTGACGCTATAGCGACCTTTTCTCTACTATATTTCTCTAAATATTGATAAAGTTATCATAGAGAGAACACAAACTCTACAGAGTGCATTAGGAGAAGTGAAAAATTTATCAGATACCTTTTCAACCCAGTTGGTTAGTATTGACAAAAATAAGGTTGATAAATCTTATTTAGACGAAAAATTGAAAGCCATTTCTGATAAAATTAAAAATTTAGAGATCTTGGACAGAAACTATCTTAACACTAAACTGAAACAGCTTAGTACAGAAATTTTTACTAAAGTAAATGAAACACAACCATCAGTAATTGATAATAAATATTTAGATACTGTTTTGGAGAAATTGACTAGTAAAAATATAACTAAGGAAGAATTTGAAAAAAGATTATCTGGAATGGCAGACGCAATAAAAGCTACTATTTTTGATGGGATTAAACAATTCGTTACAAAGGATGCTGTTAATGCTCTGATTAAACAAATTAATGAGCAATATGCACAAAAAACTGATTTAAAAGATTTTATTAAGAAAGATGAATTGGATCTTGCTGTTAAAAAGGTTAATGATGAACTAACAACCTTGATTACAAATTCTGAAAAAGATACTGTGATGAGACTGCAATGTTCACCCGCTTTTATAGATTATTAAAATTATTCATTCACAAAATGGCCTACGATATTGTAAGGAATTACGCAAAAGTTAGTTTTAATATGAATTGGATAGAGGCTAAACAACATAATTTGACTGAGGAACAGGTGGGAGATTTGATTACATCGAAAATGGGTCTTGGTCAATATGCTGGGTTTGTATTAGCCCCAAAAGAAAATCTATAACGAGCAGTAACAATTTAATTGTAAGCATAGCTGGCGAGGGAAAGCAGAGCTGGCGAGGGAAAGCAGACTTCGTAGCATCCAATTCAACTGCTAGTAGTAGCGAACGGTCGATCATAGTGGAGAACGGAATGAATTCTCTATTCTCTCTTTACTCCTCATTCGTAAAATGCTGTGCTCCGCTAAGCGGAAAGAGGCATATGCTCGTATACGGATGACGAAGTAAAGGAGAGCAAACTCAACACACATGGCTTTTGCAGCAGAGGAAAAGCAGCAATGCGCGAGGAGGCCCGAATTGGGTGCATACCAGTCTGCTACTTGTGTGAGAGAGAAACACATAGGAGCGCATCACCATTTCTCTCTCTCTATAACCTTGGCATGAGCGATGGATTTCACTACGTAACATCACATTAGATAAGGAAAGTATAGCACGCATTGAATTGCAGCAACAGAAGGTGTCATTTGCTTTGAAACGTTCGAACTGATAAGACGATAAAATGAGTGCTTATTTCGATTGCGCAAGCTTTAATGAATTTTCAATTGATGCAGACCCGCAAGCAAATTGGGGTTTTGACCATTTGGCTTACGATTGGTTTACTGTAACCAATGTCACATTTCCTGATAGTGGTGAAATTTGCATACACATAATTGATATTGATAGTGAAGGAGACTTTAAAGAGGTTATCAACTTGCCCAATGAGTATTCTCTAGTCTTAAACAAGCATAAACTTAAAAGTTTTCTTTCACGCTCGTGGGAACTTAATGTCAGTGGAAATCGAATTTTCCTAAGAGAACTGCACAGTGAATGCAAATATTGATGATGTTGATTTGAGCACACCAAGTGATATAGGTCTGAGAATATCTATAATATTTTTGGAATGCTTGTTCGTACTAAATTTACTAATAGATATTCTCGGAGAGCACACTTGACCAAGAAAAGCAACGCCCGCAGGTTTGTACAGCACACATAGAAGAAGAGGAATTTTAGAATTTGGAAATTCTTCTTCTTCTAAACTGTCGGGTGGAAAGCGAACCGGATTCACTTTAATCTGACAGTAGAAAGGGAAATTAATTTTTCCAACAGGGAAATTATTTTTTCCCTTTTTCCCTCGAAAAAGGGAAATTATTTTTTCCCTCACTGAGAGAGAGGGAAAGATCACTCTCTCTCTTCCTACCCCTCATCCTCACTGGGAGAGGGGAGATAAGAAATAAGGAGAGAGGTGAGGGAGAGGGAGAGGGAGAGGGAGAAGGAGAAGGAGAGGGAGAGGGAGAGGGAGAGGGAGAGGGAGAGGGAGAGGAGAGGGAGAGGGAGAGGGAGAAGGAGAGGGAGAAGGAGAGGGAGAAGGAGAGGGAGAAGGAGAGGGAGAGGGGGAGGAGAGGGGAGTTTGCGCATGCGCAAACTCTAGAGGGGGAGGGGGAAGGGGGAGGGTGAGGGGGATTTGCGCAAAAATTTTTCCTTATTTCTCGGTAATTGCGCAAAAAAACCGGTCTGAAATCCCAGTATTAGGCTACTATAAAAGTATCATAGAACATTTTTATTGATGTCATCTTTCTCGTTTTGAAAATGCCTTTAAAATGATGTACCACACAATGGGTGTTTACATTATTTGAAATATTCCAGTTACAACCCCTGAGTCACCCCCTTATAAGGGGTTGAAATTCAGTTGTATGTCAAGAGGTAGAGTATTTGACCAATAACTTATCCTGATAGTGACAGTATTATATGACAGTATTATCATATGTCCAGATGGTGTGATTCAAATGGGTTAAAAATTAATGTAGATAAATGCAAATTCATGAGTCTCACCCGGCAATCCGCTCCTCATAATAATATATATTCTATAAGTTGTATCCCTTTGGAAAGGGTGGAATTGCTCAAGGACCTGGGGGTGGTATTTAGCTATGACCTCTCTTTCAACTCACATGTTGAGTACACAGTTAATAGAGCCAATCAGCAGATGGGATTCATCTTGAGGACTTGCTCGCCCTTCAGTGATGTAGAGCCTTTGATACTTCTATATAAGTCAATTGTGAGAAGCCTGTTAGAATATGCATGTGAAATTTGGAATCCATATTATAATGAACAGATTTACCTACTGGAACGTTTACAGAACAAATTTTTGAGATGCATTTATTACAGAAAACATAATATCTTTTGTCCTTTTGATTATCCTTCCAATTCACTTAGAGATGAGTTCGATTTCACTTCATTGAGGGTAAGACGCGATGTCAAATCACTTATTTTCCTTTATAATTTACTAAATAATAAAATTGATTCATCCCATTTGCTATCAAAAATTAATATACATGTCAATACCATTGCTCGCCGTTCTGGTTTTTCATTTCATATAGCGCGCTCTAGAACCGTAAGTCATTATAACTCTCCTCTAAATAGAGCTCAGAGAATCTTTAATCATTGTTCGGAGCACTTGGACGTCTTCTGGTTCTCCCCCTCCAAATTCCGTAAGATCTCATATAACTTGGTTGGGTAGCATGTAATCTGTCTTTTTGTGATTGGTGTACTAATTTTATAAAATTTCTATTATTATTAATTTGATTATTCATTCTTGGTTTTACACAGACATCCTTTCTCTCTTCATTCTTTCTTCTTTTTTTTCTCTTTTTATTATTACTTGATTCTATTTTGTTTAATAATTATTCTTATAATCAATTATTATTGTTTACGATTACTTCAATGATTATTTGTATTCTTTCACATTAATTGTATATTTCTTCTTTTTTTATCTTCTTGTATTCCAAATTGTATAATGTGTTGGAAATATTGTATTGTGTGAAGGAGGAAAATGGGTTTATCCTGTTGTGTCCATTAATAAAATTATTATTATTATTATTATTATTATTATATCTACAACAGTCTTCAACTTATTGAAGGGTTCCCATACATATGACTCACTATGTATATTTTTTTTAATAAGAAGGTTTCTTTCTTAATGGGATGAAGAACCACTTTTTGAGTTTGGCCAGTTTAAGCCTTGATTATCTGTGGTTCTGTGGATACATGTTTGTACGGTACACATTTCTCAGTTTATTCAATATTTAATAAGGTTTTTCAGTTGTGGTATTCAATTATTGTATTGTTTATTTAATCGTTCCAAATTCTAAATTTCAAGTCAAAATATTTTTGGAACGAAAATTGTGATGTGGAGTGAAATTACGTCATAAGGATACGTCAAGGATCAAAACTTTAAACACTTATACTTTTGACAGAATGATCAGATCTCCTCGTACTACAGCTCATTCTTCTCAGCTCGTCAAGGCGGTTCAAAATCATAACAGAATTTATTGAAAAAATGAAAAATTCCTCTTTTAGTCTATTTTAGCACAGCATAGATCCATCACCTACATAACCGTACATTTATCTTGTTAGGAACTGGAATTAATGAGAAAAAGTAAAATATTTGAAACAAAAGTCTTACTGTGATGGTGACAAAAAACTCTTTCCCTTCCAGATTCATATCAGGTCCTTCAATTTTAGTCTTCGGCATTTCGATACACGATTCGTCGAGTATATGAGTTCCACATCTTCGAAGAGCTGACCTTACGTGCCATGGCTCCAAAACCCACTTGTTCTCCAAATTCATGGTAATTCCATATACTGCTTTCGAAAGAATTGCCACAGTCTGAAATTAGATATTTGAAACATTTAAAAACACATAAAATGATGAGTAGTTTATTTAGATTAATGAATTGAAGCAGTAAACGGCAATAATCACTATTATACATACAGGGTACAGAGTGTCCCACGGATGGCGTTACAGCCGTTGTTGTTTGCTTTTCTTAATTTAAAACTATTGAGATCTATTATACATTTTACAAAATGTCCCACAGTCGTAAAAGTCGTAGACAATATATGAAAATTGCACCAGAAAAAGTCCAGTAAAATTTTCTTATATCGACCTTAGTTTTCGATATTTTAAAAAATATCAGTCAAAATCTAATTCTAAGATATGGTTAGAGAGAGGAAGTAATTTTCAATAAAAATCATACAATTTGTTCCTTTGTTTAACGTTTTGAAGTTTTTATGAGCGTTCAATGTTGAAAATGTTGCATTCGTCGAGTTAAAGCCAAATTTCAAACAGTTTGAACGCTCATATGTCCAGGAGGCCAGTGAATGATGGAACACAGATACAGTTATCAGGTAGAACCTTTGAGAAAGTAAAATCATTCAAGTATTTAGGCACCCTAATAACAGAAGAAAATAATGTGGCTGAAGAAGTGGATGCTAGGATAATGTCCTGAAATAGGGTGTATTTCGCCCTGCAGAATATCCTCAAGTCCAAGAATGTGTCAAAAAAGGCAAAATAAAAATTTACACAACAGTTTTAAGACCAATAGTGACATATGGGGCCGAAGCTTGGACATTGACTACAAGATAAGAAGGTCTGCTTCAGAGATGGGAAAGAAAGATTTTAAGAAGAATTTTTGGAGCAATCAAGGAAAATGAAATATGGAGGATAAGAACAAACGAGGAACTAGGAAGATTGTTCGAGGAGACCAGTATTTTATCTGTTGTGAAAAGTATGAGGCTGAGATGGGCTGGTCATATGTGCAGAATGCCGGAAGGGAGGGTACCAAAAATGGTGCTGAAAGGCAAACCCGGAGGAAGAAGACTACAAGGAGGGTTGACGATGTGGGGGAGGATTTGCGAAGACTGTGTGTAAGAAGATGGAGAAGAACAGCAGAATGTCGAGAGGGGTGGAAGGATGTGGTTGTGAAGGCTAAAGCTGTACATGGGCTGTAGTACAATAATGATGATGATGATGATGATGATGATGATGGTTGAACGCTCATAAAAAGTTTAAAAACGTCAAACAAAGGAACAAATTATATCAATCTTACGGAAATTTCTTCCTCTATCCAACCATATCCTTAGAATTAGATTTTGACTGGGAGTTATCTAGATATTGACGTTTTTCAAAGATATCTGAAAATCGATAGTTCTTGAAAACTAAGGTCGATAAAGTATATTAAATTTGTTGTATTGTCTTCGGTTGTTACACCTTTCGTGAAACACCCTGTATAATAAAAAGTTCTAGTTTTAAATGGAGAAATTCAAGCAACAATCGGCAATGATCACTATTTGTGACCAGTTCAATAACGTACACAGGCTAGTAGGAAAATTAAATAATCAAGAATTATATGGCATAAGCCACATATTATCCACTAGATCAAAATGTTTCTAGTTTAGGTAATCTCAACAATTATCCGTTAAGGCTGTGCAAAGGCTAAAAATAAACTTTCTATTCGTGATATTTTTCTAAGTTTTTCGATTTTTATATCATCAAGCTATCAAAATGAAAAAGTTTTCTCAAGAAAACATTTTTTTTCCGATCATAAATTTTTGAGATTTGAGTGACTAAAGTTTGAATTTTTGGGACAGAACATTTCAAATTCGGTACGATTATAAATCGATGAGATTTAGAGGATGGATTCTTCATGGTATTGTTGATCTAGTAAAACAAAAATTTTCTGAAAATATCAATTTTTGGAAAAGTTATTCAATTTACCAAAAATAACTCAACTGAAAGTTATTTTGGGTTATTTTTAGTAAATTGAATAACTATCTTTAAAATTGATATTTTCAGAAACTTTTTGTTTTACTAGATCAAAATTACCATGAAGAATCTATCCTCTAAATCTCATGGATTTATCTTTTACCGAATTTGAAATGTTCTGTCCCAAAAATTTAAACTTGAGGCGCTCATATCTCAAAAAGTAATGATCAGAAAAAAAGTTCTGTCCCAAAAATTTAAACTTGAGGCGCTCATATCTCAAAAAGTAATGATCAGAAAAAAAGTTCTGTCCCAAACATTTAAACTTGAGGCGCTTAAATCTCAAAAAGTGATGATCAGAAAAAAATGTTCACCTGAGAAAACTTTTTCATTTTGATAGCTTGATGATATACAAATTAAAAAACTTTGAAAAATATCACGAGTAAAAAGTTTATTTTTAGCCTTTGCACAGCCTTAAGAGAAGAGAGGTTCTTGGACTCACAAACGATTTCACTCTTGAGCTAGTTTCCCACACAACAGTGACAGTGAGAATATAATTCCCATAAGTTCTAATGGTAGTATTTATACTCGCTCGGTCGGACTTAATGGGAATAGTCAAATTAGAACTTATAGGAATTATATTTTCACTGTACAATGTCACTAATATCGTGTGACCTGGCTGGCTCAGGTCTGGTGTCAGAGTTTTCAGGTCGCAACTGATCAATTTCAGGGCCTCTGACATGACCTATCGACTGCTTTTTAGGCAGCCGGGACCGACGGCTTAACGTGTCCATCCGAAACACGGGAGTGGCCCAAGAAAAATATCTTGCCCGGGCTGGGATTCGAACCCGGGCCTTCGGATTACAAAGCCAGCATCTAATCCACTCGACTACGGCCACTCCAACAATGTCACTGTTGTGTGTGAATTGACTTGAGATACTGTTGCCTGTTGGTGAGTTGTAGCCTAATTATTCTATAAAAACTATTAATTTATTTTTTCAATAAATTCGCTATATTTCTAGACAACATCCCAGTAACAACTAACTGCTTTCTTCAACATTCATTAGATGAGAGTGGTACGTCTTCAACATGCATTGAACTGATTTTGGTGAACACAGATCTGATTCTCTAACACAGAATACAATATGAATACACCTTCTAAAGGTGCGTACAGATATACGCACCGCGAACATGAGCAATTCACTTTTAATCAGCTGACTATATCTGTAATTTTACAGAAACGGTAAGATACAGATATAAAAAGCTTGGCATCAGCTGATTAAAAGTGAATTGCTCATGTTCGCGGCGCGTAAATCTGTACGCACCTTTATATTTTCCTGATAAAACAAGAACATCTCCGTTTGAAAATGGCCGGATTTTTAGAAATAAAAAAATGATTATAAAGAAGTACCAAGCAATAATAGTATTATGAACAATGTAAGCTCATAGTTTTGAACTAAGATTCGATGTACAATAGATTACAGTAGCAGAATACAATACAATACTACATATTAATAAAAACAATATATAACTTGCAGTATAATTATATTAAACAATTTTAACGACTAGTTTCGACCTAATTTGGCAATTTTCGAGTTAAAATGTTCATCTTATTTAAAAATTTTTGACGACTAGTTTCGACCTACTTTGGTCATTTTCAAGGTAAAATAAGTTGAACATTTTAACTTGAAAATGGCCAAATTAGGTCGAAACTAGTCGTTAAAATGTTTTGAAGTTTTCAAAATGTTTTAATAAAAGGGCAGCCTACTACAAGTTTCATATTGTTTTTATTAATACTACGTATTTACGAAGATTACAATAGATACTGTTCGATAAGAATGATAGAAAGGCTGTTTAGAGTTGCCTACCCTCGTAACAAATACACTGCTGTAGTCTTCTTCGTCAGTTTTTCTAGTTTCCCTGTACAAAACTGCTTTTTGTTTTTCGTCTTCTGTTGCGTACATTGCAATGCCTGGCATTAACAGATCATTGTAAGCCACACTCCTTTTTACAGATACGACTTCACCTTTGTTGCCCAGTCCTAAAAACAATTAAAGAATAACAATAATTGAGAAACCACCATAAAACACCTAAACCCACCATGTACAAAAACTATCAACTATACACTTGAAATTTTAAATACCAACATCTCATTTGGGTCCACAGAATCTACACTCATTTTGGGAAGTTTGAAGTGTTTGGGATAAAATAATCATTGAGTAATGAATAACCTATTTTACGAAGTGGCACATGAACGTAGCTCTACAATCTACCATAAAGGATGCATAGCGACTTTCTCAAGTGAGGAGATATGCACGATGTGTAACCAACTAGCTGATAATAATTATCTTTCACGCTCTTTTCGGATGCGCTACTTTTGAACATCGAGAAGGACGTTCTTGGCCGAATATCTTCTAGAGGGTCAGGGGAATGAGGAAAACTACAAAAATATGTTGTGTATTGACTCGGCCACTAAATTAGATAAAATTTCTCGTACTTCTCCAGTTATTTGAAATATGGACAATTTGTGAATGATTTAGAGTGATTCAAATTATCAAGAGAAGATTATAAGCATTTAAACTGAACAAACTTTCTGGATTGTTTAGCATGTTATTTTTCAATTTAAATTGGCTGTGATATACTTTTGTTTTCAAGTTCACAATCCGTATTGACTCTGTAATTACTATATTTATTGTATACCAACCTCTTTGTATGTTTCAGGGGACAAACACAAATAAAATATTCTATTCTATTCTATGAATAACATATTTTATAAGGCTTGGAGCACCCCAGGAAGTGATAAATTATGTACGTAATATCATGGAGAAAATATAGCGTAAGTAGATATCCCATGGTATAAGTCGATTATGTTCCAAATTTCAAGCCGATTTTTGTAAACTCAAGCCAATTTCTGTTGACTCCTGTAGCCTATATTATTACTATGTTTTGGAGTGAGAGTGTATGAATTGCACAGTATGAGAGACTGCCAGCGTTACATAGCTTCACCAAAGTGGAATTTGGAACATAATCGCCCAATTTCATGGGATATCTTCTTATCCTATATTTTCTCTATGGTAACATTTAGTGATAGAATAAATATTTTATTAACTGTACAATCATTGTCATAGGATTAAAATATGACGTATTTATGACTTGTTGACAACTTACCTTGAACGAACTGTTTCAGTACAACTTCTATATGACCCTCCTTCTGATTATCAGTTCTTGCCTCTACTTCATACACCTGATGTGTTAACATGTATTTTTGCAAATAAAATTTCTTTTTAAAAACTGAGTTTTAATGAACGTGAACGTGTTTGGCGCCCGAACAGGGACCCTGAAGAGTTTTTCGTGAAAATTGTGCTGTTCATTCAACCGCCAGTTTATATTGATCAATTATCAATCACAAGTGATCGCGGAAAATTCGAAAGTCGGGGTCGCAACTGATATGAACCATCATCGAGACCGTCAAGTGGAAGAGTGACTCATCAACACCAACAACCAACAACCACCATCCTGGGGAAGAAAGGCAAGAAGGATAGCAGACCAGACCATAAACTTCTTATCGATTACCGGCCAAGGTTAAGATCGTACCTGGCTCTGGCTGCAGCTGTATCCAACTCCACAGTTCAAGGTAACACGTCTTCTACATCTACAATCAGTGACAGTGAAGATAACAGTGAAAGCACAATGGATAACCCCCTTATTTCAAGACCAATTGCGAAACATCACCTACATATAATACCTGAATATACAGGAAACCCAATAGAACTACTTAGCTTTCTCGAAGTTGTCGAAAAATTGAAAAATGACTATTGTAATAATCGTATCGCGGAAGCAGCAGACAATCATTGGATTCTCCTTCACTATTGTAAAAACAAATTACATGGACCTGCTAAAGATGTAATCCTCAACAGTACAGTAGATGACCTCTCAAATTTGATTGATGTTTTGAAAAACAACTTTGCCGATAATAGGACAGTAGAACAATTAACTATGGAACTGCTTGCTATGAAATCACACCAAAAAGAACACCCTATTCAATTCATAAATAGACTGCAACAAAAAAGAACCGTAATTATCTCAAGACACAAACTCGATGGACTAACTGGTCCAATTCTTGAAACTATCTCATCTCAGTTGGATAAACAAATTGTAATGATTTTAGTCGAAGGAATCAACCACCAGCTTGGAGCTCACCTACAAACGCTAGGAATCAAAGACCTCAGTGATGCAAGACAGGCTATTATCAATAAGAGTAGTGCTTATTTGAAACATTTAGGATTTACTACTGATGTAACACAAATGAATCAAACTTTCAGTAAATCTGAAGGAAAACAAAACTCGTCACATTCCAATCAAAATTCGCATCCGAAAAATTTCCATCAGTTTCAAAACCAAAACAATTCAAATCAAAGAAACTTTTCTCAATCTCAAAATCGTGATTTCAATTTCAATCAGAGAAATTTTTCTCAACCTCAAAATCATTTCAATCAGAGAAATTTCTCTCAGCCTCAAAATAATTTCAATAGAGGACAATCCTTTCAAAGTAGATTTCGTAATGGACAAAGTTTCCAAAATCACAACGTCAATCGTAATCCAAATGCAAACTTCAATAATAACAACCAAAATTTGAATCAAAAATCAAACGATGTGAGCATGAGAACAGTTTCCAACTTTCAAAAGTTTCCAGTTCACAATATTGAATCTTCTGAAAATGAGTTTTCCGAATTTGAAAGCATGAATGCTAGAATGAGTTCTATGGAAAATGCTGTAAGTGACCTTTGCGAGAAAATGAATCATTTTTTAGAAGTAGGCTCGAACAACAATCCAAAAACGTAGTATTAGATTTGAATACGATCTCTCTTGATTTGCCTCATATTCATTACAATGATTCACGAATTTTGATCGATACAGGTAGTAAATATAATTTCATTAAACCTCAAATGGTTTCTCCTCAGACAGAAATAATTGATTGTGATTATAAAATTCGTACACCCGCTGGTGAATCTAATGGAAAAGGTTGTGTAAATATTAATGTTAAGAATATGCTTGGTGTTGATAAAGATGAAAAATTTTATGTGTATGATTTTAGCGATAATTATGATGTTCTTATTGGAAAGCAAACATTGCAAGGGTTGAAAGCAAAAATTGATTTGGAGACCAATTGTCTCATAACGAAAGATTGCACGATACCACTGTTAGGAATGAATCATATTGAAATCAACAAAGGTTGGAATGAATTGAAAATCAAAACTAATGTTTGCACTCCATCAGATAAGCTATGTGTTGTTAGTATTAAGGAATTGTAATTGTAATTGTATTTTAGGATATAAGTTTGATCAAATTAATATTAATAATGGCACTATAAATACTCCCTCATCTTTCCTTATCAATCTGGATATCAATGATAAAATGACAGATGTAAAATTACCGTTTACTTCAGTTACCACATATGCACAAAAATTAAGTCATGTACCAAATAAAATTCATACTAAACTTATCGATTTGAAAGATGCTAGTGAACTTGATGATATTGAACCTAGAGATTTTGATTTTATAAATTTTGAAAGATTCTTTCGTCCTTAAGACACGCCACATTGTAATTTTTGTTTTAAGTACATTTATACTTCTTGTAATTTTGATAATCGTTTATTACAAATTTAAGAAGCCAACCAGTGTACTAAATTACCGAATTGATACACAAGTACCAATATCATCAACCCCTACCATAAGCTATATTGTACCACCTAGAAATTAGATCTAAGTTAGTAAACTTTAATTTGTAACTTCATTTTAATTTTTGTAATTTTTGAGTGTCCCAAATTTATTTTTCGGGACGAAAAAAACTTAAGGAGGGAGGAATTATGTAAACTTAAACAATTGATGTGCTGACTACTATTTTTGTCAGTACCGCTTAGTGTCGCTCTCAGCGCGCTCATTTTAGTTAGTCTACTCCAGCCACTTGATGTGTTAAGATGTATTTTTGCAAATAAAATTTCTTTTTAAAAACTGAGTTTTAATGAACGTGAACGTGTTACAATATACTATATATATATATATATATATATAATATATATATATATATATATATATATAATATATATATATATAAACATCATACTGTGTATAATTTTAAACATTGAATTCGGCGACTAACCAACCCCTATAACGTAGAGCATCCCTAAGAAAGCCGACGAGTCTGTTCCAATCTCTCCCATTTAAATAACCTATTATTGTGCTTTCATTAACTTGTGAGCTGCCAAACCATGCCTTTCTTATTCCTCGCAATATCTTGCACCTGCCCATGAAGTGAACTACATTTTCCAACTCCCTACTGTTACATAAGCTGCACTCAAACCTACTCTCTTCTCTCCCTGGCCTGAAGTTGAGTGGTAGCATACATGCTCTGGCCCTAAAAATAATATTTATAAAACTTCTCTTGAAGTTATCATTCAGATAGGCTCGATTCTGCAAGTCTAACAGCAAAGAGGCGTATAGTCTATGATACTATGTTGCCATCGCTCAAACTACTTAGTTTTGCTGGTAACGCCAATGATAATATTATAATCGATGTTTAAATGGAAAATATTTTAATTTTAAGTTTTTGTAATGTATTGTATATGAAAATTTTTATATTTTTCACATTTGTAAAGTTGTGTTTAATGATTTTGGCAATAAATATTTCTTTCTTTCTTTAACTCTGACCGTTCAGCACGCTCTCTCCACGTCGCATACATGTTCTGACTCACTCTCTGCAGCAATTCGTTGATAAAACTCTCCCATCTATCCATGTGGGCAACACTGTCACTCCATTCTATACCATAACGCTGACAGAGGTCAATCCATACTTTGTACCATCCGCACTTCTTGACAATAAATTCATAAGCAATTTTGTATGGAAATCTCTCTGCCGGCAGACTAAGCACTCTAATCAAGTAACCTAAGTGAAGCCTAAAAGTATGAATCCACATCAGCTCAACCTCACATTCTAAATAGATAACATAATCAGGAGTATTTTTTGGAAGACCGAATAATCGCTTTATGAAATTTCTCCACTCGATCAATCTCAATATAGCCCCACACTTGAGCTGCGTAAGTTACGGTGGATCTGGAAGCTGCATTGAAGACCTGCCATTTGATAGAGAGCGGCGCTGAGTCATTGAGAATCAAGCTTCTCCAAACACTGTTTATACCAAACATTGCTGTCGCTACCCTATCCTCAAAGTGTTTTTTCATTGACAAGGATGAAGCGAAAATAACTCCCAAGTATTTGTACTCACTTACAACCTCCACCTCCTCTTCTCCGTAAAACCATTTTTCACTTTTCCTCAACTTTCCCCCTTTTCTAAAAACAACTACTTTAGATTTATTCATGTTTACAATCAGGTTCCATTGAGTGCAAAAAGCTCGAAGTCTATTTATCATTTGTTGCAGTGAAATCGGGGTATCTGCTAGAATCACTACATCGTCTGCATACATAAGTCCATTTATGTCTAAGTTTCCAACCGACACACCTCCCCCAATATGCTCACACAGGTCATGTATAAACAAGGAAAATAGCATCGGAGAGGCCAAGCAACCTTGTTTCACGCCGCTATTTACTGAAAACTCAGTCGACAGACCTCCATAACCGTTGCACCATACCTCACACTTATCATCGCTATACATTTGTTTTAAAATTCCTATAAATTTGCTCGATAAACCTATTTCATAGAGCCTGTAGAAAAGCGCATTTCTATCTATATTATCGAAAGCTCCTTTGAAATCGATAAAGAAAGCATATAATTTTCTTTTTTTTACTTGTAAGTAGTAATTGACGACACTATGGAGAACAAAAATAATATCCACAGTAGAATACCCGGGACGGAAGCCTGCTTGATTTTCTCTTATAATACCCCTTTCCTGCTCCCACTTGACTAATCTATTGCACATTATTCCCATGAAAATCTTTGTCATTATATCCATACATGTAATTCCCCTGAAATTTGAGACACAGGAAGGATCACCTTTTTTATGAAGAGGGAAAATAATAGATTTTTTAAAAGATTCCGGAACATAGCCACATGAGTAAATATCATTAAGTGCTTTTAGTAACAGTGTTTTAAAAATCTCGGGAGCTTTTTTATAGAATTCTGCTGTAATTCTATCTTTACCGGGCGCTTTATTACCCTTCATTTTCGCAAGAACGGCATTCAATTCACTCATATCCAACTCCTTGTCTAGAGATGCTATTTCAACACTGGGCGGCGGATATGAGATTGGCTCACTTAAACTAACAGGTGTAAATAATTCTGAAAAAATATTCGACCCACTCTTCTGGTTTTATAGAGACAATTTGATTAATACGGCTTCTCTTCAAGCTCCCTACAAGCTTCCAGAAATCTTTAGAATTGTTCACTTCACGTAATTTATCATTAATATTCACGTAATAGGACTTCTTCTTCTCTTTACACAGTCTTTTATACTCCCTTGTTGAGTTCAAATAATCATTTTTAATTGAGCTATTATTAAATTTTCTAAATAATTTTAGTAAGCTAAACATTTTACTTGTAGCTCTTTCACAGTCTCGGTCGAACCATGCCTGCTGTTTAATAGCCTTTTTATTCCGATTACATGTGAGCTGCCTGTTACTGGCAGATGAATATATCAAATCTTTCAGATAATTAGTTGCCACCTCCGGATCATCCGATATTTCAACATCTCTACATTTCTCTAACAATTTACGGGTATAATTTACTTCATCTAATTCACTAAAACTTAGCTTGGGTAAAAGCGGTAATACTATTTTATCATCAATAACATTCATTCCATCGTTCACTCCATCCTTTACAAAATACAAACTAAAACATATTGGAAAATGGGCTGAGAAATGCTCTTGAAGAACAGAAAAACTATTTATACAATCAATATTATCTAATGAAATACAACAATAATCGATAACAGACGCACCTCGTTGATTTAAAAAAGTAAATTCTCCGTTTCTATCTCCTTTAATTCTACCATTTAGTATTATATAATTAAATACTTCACAGAGATTTAAGATTTTTTCTCTTCTTGAATTAGTTACAACGTCTTTTGATATTCTGATACGTGACAAGTCATTATTATCAACTGTGACTTCGATTGGAATGTTCTGTAAGGAACCTACTCTAGCATTCCAATCCCCTACTAATATATTACTCGACATAGAATCAGAGGTTGAGAGAAAATCCCACAGTGCATCAAAATCCTTTTGCCACTCCCCATCCGAGCCACCATTTAGATAAATTGGCAAAATACGTATTCTTTTATTATTTATCTCAATTACAATGTGCGTTCTACCATGACAATCATTGAAAAAAAATGTGGTGAAAATGACGTTTTATATCCCATCACTATTCCCCCTCTTGCTCGACCAAAACGACTACTCCTCACAGCATAATCCCAGACCAATGTATATTCCTGTAAATAAAAGTTATATTCCGTTTCTTGCCCTTCCTCTACGTGTGTCTCTAACAAAATGAAACAATTAAACTTTTTTAGAAAACCAAAAAATTGAAAATAATCTTTACCTTTTATGCCACATACATTATAAACTAGAAAATCAGACTCCCATTTATTTAGAATAGGCCTACCTATGCGACTGACGGACGGCCCCACCTCATTCAGTATCCATTCCTTGTTTGTATTTTCCTTTCCCATCCATGAAAGATTTTAGAATTTCTTCTGTGCCAGCCCCTAGTACTTCCTTGAGTTTGTCTTCTCCCTTATGATCACCGAACTGCAGCCAGTCGTTCACCATATCCCATGTGAATGACATCTCCCCGATAAGTAGACGATTGTGGACGACCCGCACCTTCACCTCCGGTTTTTTGTTTACAATAGCTTTCCGCAAGGCTAGTAGCTTTCCTCTTCCTTTCCGAGTCTCATACGAATAGTCTTTGAATATGAAAAAGTTTGTTCCTTTCAGCTTTTTTGAATTTGATAGTATGAAGTTAATGTCATCGTCACAGGGGAAATGGGCTATAATTAAACTGTTCTTTTTCGGTTTCCCTAATATATGTGCACGATTAACAAACACGTTATCATTACATCGTAGATAGTCCAAACAGAATCGTCTCACCACTGCCACGAAATTTGTTTCATTTGTTTCAAAATGCAGTCCCTTGAAAATTAGATTATTCCTTCTACTCCTATCCTCCAAATCTATGAGCCTTTTTGTTAAAGCGTTATTCACATTTTTAATACATTGTAAGTCTCGTTTTTGTTCCAAGTTTTCACCAGATAACCTTTCCACTGACAAATTAAGAGCAGCTATATCGTCTTTAGAAGCTAGTTTGGACATTTTACTATTAGAATTTTCCATAATTCTAGTTTCCAAACCATCCAATAACACTTTAAACTTTTGCTCATCCATTTCACTTGTCACAATTTCTAGACGCTTTTTACCCAGCCTATAATTAACTTCTGGAGACACTTTTGAACGTTCACGTTTTTTAAACGAATTGGATGGCGAGAAGTACCTTTAGACATTTAATAGATTATCCACAGAAGAAACAACTGCACTTGTAACACAGGATTAGATTATTAGTTCAGAAATACTGCATAAATACAACTCCACTTATAACTTGGGAATAAATTATTAGTTCAGAAATACATTGGAAAAACAATCTTAAACACTTTAGTAACTCCAATGAACAAGATAGAAGGTTTGGTAATATAGAAATATATAAAATAAATGTATTTTTTTGCGAGAGGAGGAAAGTTGAGAGCCCAGGAGAAAGTGGAGATCGGGAGCTGGGCTCGGCTCGAATGAGGAAATGGGGAATTGTATCGCCAAAGATCTTGTAGAGAAGAGACTAACACCAAACGAAGCCCATGACCGAGACTCCTGGAAGCGACTGACCAGAAACGCCGACCACACCTGAGTGAGAAAAAGCTGAGAACAAGAAGATGTATATTTTATGAAGCTGTTGACAGTTCATGCAAATTCAAGTGGTGTACGGCAATAGACCGTAAACTTATTCATTCAGTAGTCCCCATCCATGACTAGCACTTGCTGGATAGATTACGTCAAAAGGTAAAAACTTATTAACAAATAAACTCAGATCAAGAAGGGAGGTCAGTCATAGAACTCACAGCTTAAAAAAACTGTATTGCCTCTTCATTCATGGAGTGAGTACCAGACTCCCATGCTTCTCACAAAGTAGCCTCTCAAAGATATTTTCTTCCTTCTCACGGAAATACACAGTCATCCTGTTGGAAATCTTGAGTGCACGGACAAGGAAGCTATTGTATGATGGAGTCAGTCGGGCATGAGGCAAATCGATGTCATTCCTGTCACAACTTGTGTTGTGGCTGTGTACATGTCCTCTTTGCTGAAAGGTATGTTAGCCTATTCTCAACAGTAACAGCGAATTAAACAGAAAATCACTTTAGACTTTCATAATATTCAGTCTCTTAAAGATTGACGCACAGTGTTACAGCTGATGAGACGAGGTGATGATCCGGAGAACCTTGTTCGTTTTTCAACTTTTTTTTAGGAGTAGGATACCTCTGCAGCCGCCTGCATGACCCCAAAGCAGAATAGCACAATTGATATGGCTGTGGAAGAGGCCATGTTATGCTATAACCAGGTACTCCGAATAAACAGGACTTCTCACCTTGCGCATCAGATATGTAACTCTTAACAGTCTATTGCAGATCATGTCAACATGCTGCTCCCATATCAATAGGGCATCCATATATTATGTCTTCAGCTCTATCTATAACATAACTGCATTTTTGTATATTCAAAACAAATGAAACTGTTTAACGCTGTTAGTTTTTTTATTCGGAATTAGAGTTGTTTTCTATGACGAAACACTATATAATAACTTTGTTGTAGTTCTGACACTGTGTTACTTGTAAATAAGTGTTGAACAGTAAGTATTTTTACAAATATTTACAAGTAACACAGTGTCAGAACCACAACAAAGTTTTTTATTCATTGAATTTTCTAAAATGCAACTGAAAAAAATCGTCTCAAATTTACCAAAAATGTTAGGCCCCCGTTTAGACTTCACCTGTGGAATTATTCAAAGGAAAGGGTGTTATCTTTGGGCCTCTTTTTCTGGTTCATGGGATGGGGGTTCTGACCTGGAAACCTCCATTTGCTAAGCCACTGTTTGCACAGCAAATTCCAAATCCTATAAGTGTTATATTTTACTATAAGATAGAGCACTTAATAGTAAATTTTATATAAGAAAGAACTTACCCTGCACTGATTTACAAAAGGTAGCTCACGATACAAAAGTGAACTGTTTTTTGGGTTTACATCTACGAGAGTGTGGACTTTTGCTCTATTTAGGAATTTGAGCATCCTGTGGTGATGATACCTCTAATTTTATGGAAGATTAAGATATATAAACTATAAATTACTTAAGAAAAACAAATAACTATACTGATCTTAAAACAAAAACCAAATCTCAAGATGAGTGAACTACCATCCATAACCTCACTTTTCAGTTTCTAGATACCGATTTCAATAAATAATAAATGTGACTAGATAGCGCTAGTGACTTCGTAAACAAAATGCTATAAAAATCTTGATTTATTGCATATCACAAATAATTTGCTATTTAAGATTTTCTGAGAAAAATCTTATAAATTGATTGATGGGTGGGGAAACAATAATGATTTTAATATGATAGTTTAAGCTTTACTCAGCGTACTTTGTCTGGACGTGATAGAATAAATTAATCTACTCTACCGATTCAGATTTGACCATCACAAAATGTTTTTGAAATTATACCCATAGTCCAGTCAACGAGGGAAAAGTTTTTTTAGATCCACGTTATAATGGGAATGGAGAAAGATAGCAGAACAACGTTGTCGATCCTCTGATACAGGTTAATTGATGTAGTATTAACAATCAATTCTCATTAAAAAATAATCAATTACATTTTATTAATGCATCAAAAACATCAATAATTCACACTCAAGATATACGCTTCGAATAATAAAAGATCGTCTACTCTAGCTTTGAGCAAATCAAAGTTATTGTTGTGTTCACACACCATACAGTAAGGGATAGTCTTTATAATAGAAATTGATTTAACCTGTTACGAGCACTCTACCCTTTGTACATGTGCTACTTCACTAAGCTATGACAACATTTTAGAAAGTAGATTGTGATTGGTCGGAGAACGTGCATCACCATCATCGACAGCGTGTCTGGAGTGTGGAGTGTAGAATTATTGTAAATTTTGTAAAATTTTATCGTTTCTTATATATTTTTTTAATCTTAGTAACAAATTGTTTCTTATTATATTATAACTAACTTGTACAATTATGGATCTTTCCTGTTAAATACATTCTATTTATAGAATCGCGACTTCAACATTTTCATCAGAGTTGAAAATATTAGGCTTGTCCTGTCCTTACTATTCTAGGACGAGAATAATACTCTAGATAATAATATAATGAGTGACGACGATAGAGATATTGATATTGAAAGTGTAAGTAACAATATGCTCTGTTTTAATACTTAATTCTTAGATTCTCATTTCTTTGATGGTTTTTGTAAGAGATACTGTGTTTCCAAAATTGACGATTAATGTCACTTGATAAGTATCTAAAGTAGAAATAATATTTCTTGTAATTGTTGTTTTATTTAACTTTAAATAATAATTATTTATAGTATATTTGTTTGAAGTTATTAGTTTTTTAATTTTTAAAAGGCATAGGCCATAATGCTTCCATAGTACTTTCTTGACATCTACTGTTTATGTTAGGTTATGATCACAATATTCTGGTACTGTAGTCAACATTTATTTTTGTATTTCATTTTTATTGCTCTTTTATCTTTAGAATATGAAAACCCACCTTCAAACCAGAGCTGTCAACTGAGTTTACAGCAAATTGCGGCAATTTGTTGATAATTTCTATTAAACCATAGCTTTATCGTCATCTTGTAAAAATCCTTGTTTTCAACAAAATATTAATTTGTTTTCAACTCAATGTCGGTAAAGCTGCGTTCACACCAAATGTGTCAACAAAATGTCCACAAATAGTTTTTACTGAGAAAATTGCAACAAATTGTCACAAGTTAGCGTTGCCAAAATTCATCAAAATGTAATAAATAGTTTTCTAAAAATAAGTTGACAATTTTCTCATAGAATACAAATTGCTGTTCTCAAATGATAAGCAAAAAATGTTTCAATTCTTGCCCAAACAGCGTAGTTTGCTGGAATTTTTAGAGGAGGGACATTTTGTTGGCAAGTTTCTCAGTGTTTCTCACACTAAGTGGGGGAACAAAATGTTGTTGAAAACAAGGATCTCTTCAAGTTGACGACAAAATGCTGCTATGTTACTTGTTATTTTCCCACTGGAAGCGCGTTTGCGCCGTGGTCGTCAGATTATTTATCATATAACTTAGTAGAGCTCAATTTCCTTAAAATGGTTCCTGGTGTTGGTGTGGTGAGATTCTTCCTTCAAAGAATTCTTGTAAACTATAATATGGTCCTGTTGTGAGGATTTTTTAGTTCATTTTTAAATTGATTAAAGTTTTCCAAGGTCCTCAATTCATTTGGCAAGCAGTTGTATATTCTTGAGCAGATATATTTGGGTCAGTCTGGATCGTATCTCCTTCTGGTGTTGTAGTGGTGATATTGCTGATTGCTCAAAAACATATTTGGCTTTCTTCTATTCATCAAACATGCCTCCAAAACAAACAGCGCAGGTATGTGAGAATGTCACCCTCCACAAACAAGGGTCTGCAGTGGGCGAGGTATAGTTGCCTGAAGATAGTCCTTATAATTGGTTTCTTAGAATACCTTATCTCAGTTAGAGGTGATCTGCAATGGCCGGCTCGATCTCCTGATTGATTTGCCCCCGTGTCATTTTTTTTGGAATTCCGTGTCTATATGAACCGTTCAATGACCCACCAAGATTTAAAGAACAACATACAGGTGGAAATCGCCAAAATTACGCATGCAAGAGTGATATCAAATACTATAAATAGGTACTTCAAGATTATCCAGAGTGGGGAACGTCACCTCTATTATAATTCTCTTCAAAAATAGCCTACATGAAACAAATTTTAAATACATACTTACATTTTGAAAGTAGAATGAAATTTATCTGTCTTTTAGAATGCGTTTTATAAAATTTTGAAAAAGGAAGTTATGACGCCCTACTCTGTATGACTGAATGATTTGAATTTTCCAGGCGGAAAAACGGGCACATCACAATGCTTTGGAACGGAAAAGACGAGACCACATTAAAGATAGTTTTAGCAGTTTGCGAGATTCCGTACCGGCTCTCCAAGGAGAGAAAGTGGTTGGTATTTTTTATTTCTAAAATTAAGTACCAGTTGCACAAAGTACAGTTGAATTTTAATCGTGATTCATTTCAAGAGAAACAGTCAGAGAAGCCTTCTCCGATTGGTCTGTGAATCAACTGACGGCTAGTTTTTTGGTGTGCACTACTTTTTGGTAAATAATGATAATGTGTTTCTGTTCATGGCGTGGTCAAACTACATAGGTATGTCCACAATTGAACAAGTCAAGTATAATAAAAAAATGCTATGAGGCAGATCGATCAAAATAACAAATGCAGTTTAAAAAAAACCTTTCTTATTAAAGATTTTGATTGTTCTCTTGAAACTTTCATATTATATAAAAAATATTATTTTGTGACCAAGTCTGCTCAAAGTGTTGATCACAAAACTAAATGAATAAATGAGTATAAACAAACAATCCTCATCATGAGTATTGTCATAGCCACCTCTAATACAAGGCCTCGGCCTACGACATTGCAACGTCGCAGTGTAAGCCTAGAATCTAATACATGATTGGTGAAAAAGATGTAAAAAAATACCAGCTGATCTCTTTCACTAATCATGTATTAGCAAAGACCTTAAATATGCTTATCTCTTCAAGGTATTTGTGTATTAGACTCTAGCCCTACGCTGCGATGTTGCAATATCGTAGGCCGGGGCCTTCTATTAGAGGTGGCTGTGGTATTGTTCATTAAAACTGGCATTAACCTTCATACAATGTTGACTTGATTGTTTTATTTATACATTAATCCAAAGTTTAATAAAACATATTGACGGATTTCAACCTTATAGGGATTTACATGAAATGTATTTGTCAATTTCATTATTTAACATAGTGCAGAATTAATATACAACAATTGAATATGAATACGAATACTAAATTAATAAATTAATTTGAACTTTGATAATACTTTTCCAATTTTTGTGGTAGAGTTTCAATCAAGTCATTTGAAGTTTATATTGGAAAAGGATAACTTGAACAATAATTATTTCTTAATAAAAACTATGCTTTTTTAGTTTCACTTTCACGAAGGTGGATAGCAGTTTAGTTTAGACTAGCTGGTAACAGGTGCTCCGCAAGGATCCAATTAAAAATTTGACTTGATGAAATCTTGAAGAATTGAGAAAGGTCTACAACCATCCTCGGTGTATGAAAAATCTATATGCAAAATTCCAGATTAATCAGTCAATTAGTTCAGACATGATGATGCGTCATTCGTGAATTTCCTTTCCCTTACATGTATAAGCCAGTGCTTTCCTTTATTATATTATAGATAATTTTTCATCACAGTGGATTGACTGGGGAATTGTGAGAACAATAACAACTATCCCCAGTCAAGTCATTCCATCAGTTTTGAAACATGAAACTATCTATCATAGAATTAAATAGAGAAAGTTTCCACCTAGCTGTTAACCCTGTTGTCAATGTCGGCAGTAGCAGAAGTCTTCGGGGTGATTCACAGCATTTATTTAGGATTTTCGTTAAATAATAATTATATCTGTCAATAATATGCTTTTATTTATTGGTTGATCACTAGGATAATTCGATTGATGAGGGTAGAAGTACAAGCAGAAATAATCATTTCCAGGCCAGCCGAGCGCAGATTCTGAAGAAAGCCGCCGATTACATACAGTTTATGAGACGGAAAAATTCGGCTCACCAGCAGGACATTGATGACTTACGGAGGCAAAACTCACTTCTTGAATCTCAAAGTGAGTAACCAATAATAAATGAATTAATTAAGACAATAATTGGCCATTTGCTTATATTATGGTCCACGTTATATGGCAGTATTTATTTAACAATCAGTACTATCCACCACAAAACTCGCGGTGAATTTCAGTTGCTCTTTATTCTTTCCCGTTAAAAATCGGATGACACCACGTATTTTGCAATCGGCAGTACAAGTGAGTGGTAGTTCCATATTGTCGTAATAGTATTTTACGTCACATGGACGGGAAGGGCACTTTTGCAGGGCAAGAATGATGTTTCCAGTCGAGGCGTTAGCCAAAACTAGAATTTTATTCGAGACTTCCACGTCCAAGTAACTTGTTATTATTTATTTATTTATTGAGGATACATTACATGAAAAAAAAGTACAACTCGAAGAGGCTTACAGCTAAACGCCAAAACAAACCTCATTTACACAAAAAGTATGACACAAATGATTTAGAAATAATATTATTAAGAACTTGAAATTAAAAATCAAAACAAAACTAGATAAAGAAAACAGAAAATAGTTGCTTAGAGAAAAAATTGTTTTAGAACTTGATATTAAAATTAAGATGAACTTGATTAAGAAAACAGAAAGAAGTTGCTTAAAAGAAGATAAGATAGTTACAAAAAAGTTGATTATAAATAAGAACTACATTTTGAAAATTGAGAAAAAAAACTTAATGAAGAAACGAAAATTTGATAAAAGAAATAACGGGAGAAAATGAATGAAGAATATATTGAAGGTCTGTAAAATAATGTGACAGTTGAAATTGAAGAGCTTGCATAGATTTAAAACAAAATTTGCGTATTTTTTGTTATAATGATCTAAAGAAGAATAATTGGTAAATAGAAAACATTATCTGCTTGTGCTGAAGTTACTACATGCATTCTATAAACATAACTTATTTTACAAATTCCGAATCAGGAATGTCTTGATTGTAGTTGACAAAACTTCCACCTGGAGCGTTAGAAGGTGTCTTTTTGTACCAGTTTTGCTGTTCCTATTTCGGAACTAGGAAATATACTCGACTGTAAAGAAAGCATATGATTTTATTACTGTATAGCAATGTACCTAGAATACATGTATGTATACCTAGAATACCTTGCTGTATAGTATCATAGAGAAACAATAGCGTAAGTAGATATCCCATGGTATAAGGCATTTATGTCGCAACTTTTACTGTTATGTCAAGCCGATTACTGTCGATTCTTACTGTTTTGACTGGGTAAGAATGTATAAACGGCACAATATGAGAGACTACCAGCGTTATAAAGTTTCACGGGAAAGAAATACGTGAACTATCGGCTTGGGATAACAGTAAAAGTTGCGACATAAACACCTTATACGATGGGATATCTACTTATGCTATTGTTACTCTATGATAGTATGCTGTAATGTTTATTTGTTCTACAATCAGCTATTTACCGGCTTGATTTCATGAATTTAAAACAGTTGAAATTGAATGACTATGACAAAAACTAATGAATGAATCATGTTAACCTCTTGAAAATTTTACAACACTACCACTAAACCTGAAAGAAATTTCCCTGAAAATTTTAGCGTATTCCTCCCATTGTAAAAAATAGTGAAACTTAATTCTGAGACAATCCTCGTGAAAAGGGGTTTGGACTCTGGAATGTCCCAGTGTGATGGCATTTTGTCACTTCTAAAGGTGCGTACAGATATACGCGCCGCGAACATGAGCAATTCACTTTTAATCAGCTGACTATATCTGTATTTTTACAGAAACGGTAAGATACAGATATAAAAAGCTTGGCATCAGCTGATTAAAAGTGAATTTCTCATGTTCGCGGCGCGTATATCTGTACGCACCTTTATAGACTAATAGTAGCCGCCATTAGTGGCAAAATGCCCTCACACTGGGACATAGCAGCGTCCAAACCCCTTTTTACGAGGATTGTCTCAGAATTAAGTTACACTATTTTTTACAAAATAGTGTCTATTGTACCTGTGTGCAGGGTGATTTTAGTGCTTCAATCATAATGAGCGATTTTTTGTGGTTAAGTGGTAGGGTGGACGTTACTGTCCAAGCTTCACCACGTAATCAAATGAAAACAGTCAACTCAAAAGTGATGTTCTGGAAATAATTCGACGATGTGTTATTGTTTTGCAGTTCGCACATTGGAAAAATCAAAACCTAATGGAAACTTTGCAGCTGATCCGAATGATTTAGGGTTGGAGAGTGGCTACCCTCATGAATCAGGGTCGGACACTTCAGATTCGGACACTAGATCTGCTAGGAAGACGAAAAAGTTGAAAGTGAGCAGTGGCCTGTGATGGGAATGGACGCTACCTTTGAGAATGTGCTGGTGTTGTGGCTATGGCGGTCCCTTCCATAATCGCACAACCATGTCCCTCGTTCAACTTGTCTTCTGAGAACTTGAAAGTATTACTGTCTCCTTTGTTAAAACCACAAATCCTGTGACGTATGAAGAGTTGAATGTTGTATGTGTGAAATTTATCAATCAGGGCCAGTACCCTGTTTAATGATTAGACACTTTCTATTGAAATGTACTCTAGCTGATGAGTTATTCTAAAGGTGCGTACATGAGCAATTCACTTTTAATCAGCTGACTATGTTCGTAGCGGTAAGATACAGATATAAAAAGCTTGGCATCAGCTGATTAAAAGTGAATTGCTCATGTTCGCGGCGCGTAAATCTGTACGCACCTTTACTTTTACAATTTAGTATCTTGAATCGATATCGTGTATTTTCAAACAAATGATTTCGCTACTGGTTACCTTCCTACAAATTCAATGAAGCAAGGTGGCTCTCGTTTTGACTTACAGAGTGATTCAAAATGAATGTCCAGATTTCAAACAATTTTTAAAGAATTGACTTTTCTCTTTAGGGCTACTTATGAATATAAATAAAAATATAAATCTGAGTACCCTTTTTAAATTATTTAGTCATGACAAGTTTCGGCTTTATAATGACATTATCAAGTTGACTTGAAGTCATGATGATAATTGCATTATATAGCCGAAAAATGTCGTTACTAAATAATTTTAAAAAGGGTACTGAGATTTCTATTTTTATTTAAATTTTTAATGAACTATGCACACAATCCAATTTTATATCAAACTAATCACAGATGCATGACGTTTATGATGGTGTAATGTTCTATGTGCCCTCCTATTGAGGCTCGGACGACATCTACAAAAAATTAGATATGGAATTGGTATGTGTGCATCGTTTTGTGAAAGAAATATAATTGTTTGAAATTGTACATTCATTTTTAATCACTCTGAACTTTTTATTATCAATGATTTTATTTATGGTATGAATGGATTTTAATTGTCAGCACTAAACTTATAAATGTTGTAATAAATTTATTTGTGTTAACGTTGTCGTCAGTAATTTACCAAATCAATTCTCTATGTCGAATAATATAGTGCACAAAAGTCTATTAACGTTTAATCCCGATTAAATGCCACGAGAACCAATCGGAGACGCGTTCTTCTCTGATTGGTTCTCTTGGAATTTCACAGGATTTTGTGCAACCTCAATAAAACCTAAATTTGGTACTTTATTCAATGTAAGGAATACCGAACTATAACCGAATTAGGCTTTACAGATGATTGGTGTGGAAAAACAAATCTGTACCACCCACAACTTTCAAATAATTCACTGGGAAAATGAAAAATTAACAATATCCGAATAAAGATTTATTACTTAGAAACTAACAATAGAATATAAATGATGACACATATAAATAATTTCCAGAAATATCAATCAATTCATTGACTTCTTATTCAATTTTTTTGCCCTTATGAACTTGTATGTGGAATTTACAGCATGGCATCGGTTGAATTTCTGCTGTAACAAGGCAGTTGATACCCAAATTTGCCAAGGCTCCTCTCAGTAATCCACATGTGAAAGAAACGTACTGAAAAATGCAATAAATATATTAGAACCGTTACCTTATATTAATATTGTTCTCTGGAAGGGTGCAGCCAAAGTGTAACGGCCTCTGTTACACTTGACCCTCCCATACAACACCCAATTATTACTTGAAAAGAATCAAAACTATAGAGACCAAAACAAAAATCTGGTGTGGTACACTCACACAACTTTCCTTGCTCATATTTGAAACTACGATCAGACTTCTGTAATATGTGTATATATAATTATTGTTCTCAGAGTACTTTTTCCTTTGTGTAAATTGTGAAATGCGATGATTTTTTTTAGTCGTCATTTTTTAAAGTCGTCAAAACAGCTGTTCTACAGATGAAAGATCTCGACTATGTGTTCTTTTTATGAACTGCGCTACCTACCTACCTCATGCACGAGAAGGAGGTTAGCAAGTACATTTCTCAAGGGGGTGGACCCCCCATTAGTTTCCCAGAAAGGAGACTCTTGTCAGTTGATAGAGTTGATAAATAACTATACAGGGTATGAATTTGAAAAAATCGGTTAAGTTATTTTTGAGAAAATCGTGAAAATCATGGTTTTTTAGTAATTATCCACCATTTTTCTCAAGAATTTAACGGAGCTCCTGCAATTCTCCCAGAAATGAGACTCGTGTCAGTTGGTGGGGCTTATAAATAAGCTACCCATGGTAAAAATTTGAAGAAAATCGTTAGAGCCGTTTTCGTGAAAAACATGGTTTTTTAGTCATTATTCGCCATTTTTCTCAAGAATATTACGGAGCTCCTGAAATTTTTACAGAAATGAGACTCACTTCAGTTGATAGGGCTTTTAAATAGCTATCCATGGTATAAATTTGAAGAAAATCGTTAGAGCCGTTTTTGAGAAAATCGTGAAAAACATGGTTTTTTTAGACATTATCCGCCATTTTTCTCAAGAATATTACGTTTTCCAGAAATGAGACTCATGTCAGTTGATAGGGCTTACGAATCCATGGTATAAATTTGAAGAAAATCGTTAGAGCCGTTTTCGTGAAAAACATGTTTTTTTAGTAATTATCCGCCATTTTTTCCGCCATCTTGAATTGAATTTTATTGAATTTCTTATTGTCGGATCCTCATGGTATAAGGACCTTAGGTTTAAAATTTCAAGTCAATCGGTAAATTGGGATGGAGTTATCGTGTTCACAGACATACACACACACACACATACCAACACCCAAAAATCATGTTTTTGGACTCAGGGGACCTTGAAACGTATAGAAATCTTGAAATTGGGGTACCTTAATTTTTTTTGGAAAGCAATACTTTCCTTACCTATGGTAGTAGGGCAAGGAAAGTAAAAATTTGAGAGACCAAAACAAAAAACACTATAGAGAGCAAAACCCTTGAAAAAGGAAAATTTCATGATAACTGGTAGGAAGCCATCGAACAACGTTGGAAGAGCTCATGCTCTCAAGATCTTTATTTATTCAATTATTACTTGAAAAGAATCAAAACTATAGAGACCAAAACAAAAAACACTATAGAGAGCAAAACCCTTGAAAAAAGGAAAATTTCATGATGCTCTCAAGATCTTTATTTATTCATTTACACAAACAAGGTACAATATAAATGAATACAAGCAAATAAAATAAAAGTCATAACTCCGCCTAATAAAGAATTTTTTCATTTCATTTTAAAATACAATCATAATATGCAAAAAAGGGGAAGGATTGAAAGGTTTTCCAAATATATTGTTATCCATGCACTAGGAAAACCTCTCCAATCCTTTACATTTTTTCCATTCATAAGATCTCAAGATGACAGCATTTTCAACCCTTAGCCGGACTGGGCGGATCGATGCGATTCCGAGCCGAGCGGAATCTGCCTGCGTTCGCACTGTAGCCGGTTGCCGGTTCGCTTTTTACTTTCCTTGCCCTATTACCATAGGTAAGGAAAGTATTGCTTTCCGAAAAAAATTAAGGTACCCCAATTTCTAAATTTCTATACCTTTCAAGGTCCCCTGAGTCCAAAAAAGTGGTTTTTGGGGATTGGTCTGTACTGTATGTGTGTGTATGTGCGTCTGTGTACACGATATCTCATCTCCCAATTATCGGAATGACTTGAAATTTGGAACGTAAGGTCCTTACGATGTAAGGATCCGACACGAACAATTTCGATGAAATACGATACAAGATGGCGGCTAAAATGGCGAAAATGTTGTCAAAAACAGGGTTTTTCGCGATTTTCTCGAAAACGGCTACAACGATTTTGATTAAAGTTATACTTGACATAGTCATCGATAAGCTCTATCAACTGCCACAAGTCCCATATCTGTAAAAATTTCAGGAGCTCCGCCCCATCTATGCAAAGTTTGATTTTAGATTCTCAATTATCATGCTCCAGATACAATTTAAACAAAAAATTTCGAGTGGAAAAGATTGAACATATTTTTTAGTTAAAAATACAAAATATTGCGCAACTCCCTACGTGGAAAGATCGAACTAAACTTAAACCGAAAACGCTCGAGTTGGGCGTCAAGCCCAAAAAAGGTATCAGGAACAGTGAAGTGCAAAAAAACTAAATCAAGCTTATTTTGTAATTCTCACCCTCTCTCACTCACTAGACAAAAGCACCCTATTGGCCGTCTACTACGCATATGTCTACTTATATCTGAGTTATGGAACCATTTTCTGGGGAAATTCTGTTGATAGCGGTAAAATTTTATAATCCAGAAAAAAATAGTAAGTCATTTGTGCTATAAAATTTATAAAATATAATGAAAATAAATAAATTATTATTATATATTAAATTTATTTTTTAAACATATTTAATATGTTTGAAGCCGCGTTTACACCAGAGTTATTAACAAAATGTTAATGACTCAATCCTTATAGATTCTATTAGATTGAGCTTAACTTATCATACACATGATGAACATAAATATGTGTTTATCAAGTTCCGTTTAATCCAATAGAATCTATAAGGATTATGTTATTAAAATTTTGTTAATAACTTTGGTGTAAACGCGGCTTCAAACATATTAAATATGTTTAAAAAATAAATTTAATATATAATAATAATTTATTTATTTTCATTATAATTTTATAAATTTTATAGGACCCATAGCTATGGAACGATAAAACAAAATAAAACTTGTAGCACCCTTTATTTATTAAAAAACTTAAAATAGTTGAACAACTAGTTTCGGTTCTAAAACCATCTTCAGGTTCTAAAATAAATAAATAAAATTCAATAACTGTTTACTAATTGATATAAAACTGACATATGTTTAAATTCATATGACTAATTATTTATGGTAAAAGTTATTAAATTTAAATTTTTATTTTTAAAATTTTAATTTTATTTATTCATTTTTAATTTTATCAAAAATAGGATTATTTAAGTCAAATTGGATTATATTTATTAAATTATTCCTATTCAATTTTGCAGTTTTGTAGATATAAATTCTTCTTTTACATTCAATTTAAACTGCAAAATTGAATAGGAATAATTTAATAAATATAATCCAATTTGACTTAAATAATCCTATTTTTGATAAAATTAAAAATGAATAAATAAAATTAAAATTTTAAAATATAAATTTAAATTAATAACTTTTACCATAAATAATTAGTCATATGAATTTAAACATATGTCAGTTTTATATCAATTAGTAAACAGTTATTGAATTTTATTTATTTATTTTAGAACCTGAAGATGGTTTTAGAACCGAAACTAGTTGTTCAACTATTTTAAGTTTTTTAATAAATAAAGGGTGCTACAAGTTTTATTTTGTTTTATTAATTTAAAAGCAGCCCATTTCAATAAGTGTTCTATGGAACGATTTATCTGTTCAATGAATCTGGCAACATGGCATGATTCCAAACGGCCACTTTTGTAAACAAACTTGGTGCCGGTTGCACAAAAGCCGGTTAAATTTTAATCGTGATTAATCCCACGAGAACCATAGGTAAGGAAAGTATTGCTTTCCGAAAAAAATTAAGGTACCCCAATTTCTAAATTTCTATACCTTTCAAGGTCCCCTGAGTCCAAAAAAGTGGTTTTTGGGGATTGGTCTGTACTGTATGTGTGTGTATGTGCGTCTGTGTACACGATATCTCATCTCCCAATTATCGGAATGACTTGAAATTTGGAACGTAAGGTCCTTACGATGTAAGGATCCGACACGAACAATTTCGATGAAATACGATACAAGATGGCGGCTAAAATGGCGAAAATGTTGTCAAAAACAGGGTTTTTCGCGATTTTCTCGAAAACGGCTACAACGATTTTGATTAAAGTTATACTTGACATAGTCATCGATAAGCTCTATCAACTGCCACAAGTCCCATATCTGTAAAAATTTCAGGAGCTCCGCCCCATCTATGCAAAGTTTGATTTTAGATTCTCAATTATCATGCTCCAGATACAATTTAAACAAAAAATTTCGAGTGGAAAAGATTGAACATGAGAATCTCTACAATTAATGTCCAGTAACATTTTCACCTAAAATTGAAAATAAGCTTGAAATTCGAGAAAATGTGATTATCCAATTGAAAACTGTTGGCAACTGTTGATTCTATTAAATGATTCACTATAATGGAGAGATTGCAGACCTCGTGGGTCTCCAGCGTTATTACCTTGTCATCAGCTGGATCAAATCTTTGAATAGTGAACTTTTGATGCGCGGGAACACTAGCGTCAGGTGATCAATTTTCATAACGGCAAGGAAAGTTGTGTGAGTGCGTCACATCAGATTTTTAAGATATTTTTTAGTTAAAAATACAAAATATTGCGCAACACCCTACGTGGGAAGATCGAACTAAACTTAAAGAAGGCGAAAACGCTCGAGTTGGGCGTCAAGCCCAAAAAAGGTATCAGGAACAGTGAAGTGCAAAAAAACTAAATCAAGCTTATTTTGTAATTCTCACCCTCTCTCACTCACTAGACAAAAGCACCCTATTGGCCGTCTACTACGCATATGTCTACTTATATCTGAGTTATGGAACCATTTTCTGGGGAAATTCTGTTGATAGCGGTAAAATTTTTATAATCCAGAAAAAAATAGTAAGTCATTTGTGCTATAAAATTTATAAAATTATAATGAAAATAAATAAATTATTATTATATATTAAATTTATTTTTTAAACATATTTAATATGTTTGAAGCCGCGTTTACACCAGAGTTATTAACAAAATGTTAATGACTCAATCCTTATAGATTCTATTAGATTGAGCTTAACTTATCATACACATGATGAACATAAATATGTGTTTATCAAGTTCCGTTTAATCCAATAGAATCTATAAGGATTATGTTATTAAAATTTTGTTAATAACTTTGGTGTAAACGCGGCTTCAAACATATTAAATATGTTTAAAAAATAAATTTAATATATAATAATAATTTATTTATTTTCATTATAATTTTATAAATTTTATAGGACCCATAGCTATGGAACGATAAAACAAAATAAAACTTGTAGCACCCTTTATTTATTAAAAAACTTAAAATAGTTGAACAACTAGTTTCGGTTCTAAAACCATCTTCAGGTTCTAAAATAAATAAATAAAATTCAATAACTGTTTACTAATTGATATAAAACTGACATATGTTTAAATTCATATGACTAATTATTTATGGTAAAAGTTATTAAATTTAAATTTTTATTTTAAATTTTAATTTTATTTATTCATTTTAATTTTATCAAAAATAGGATTATTTAAGTCAAATTGGATTATATTTATTAAATTATTCCTATTCAATTTTGCAGTTTTGTAGATATAAAATTCTTCTTTTACATTCAATTTAAACTGCAAAATTGAATAGGAATAATTTAATAAATATAATCCAATTTGACTTAAATAATCCTATTTTTGATAAAATTAAAAATGAATAAATAAAATTAAAATTTTAAAATATAAATTTAAATTTAATAACTTTTACCATAAATAATTAGTCATATGAATTTAAACATATGTCAGTTTTATATCAATTAGTAAACAGTTATTGAATTTTATTTATTTATTTTAGAACCTGAAGATGGTTTTAGAACCGAAACTAGTTGTTCAACTATTTTAAGTTTTTTAATAAATAAAGGGTGCTACAAGTTTTATTTTGTTTTATTAATTTAAAAGCAGCCCATTTCAATAAGTGTTCTATGGAACGATTTATCTGTTCAATGAATCTGGCAACATGGCATGATTCCAAACCGGCCACTTTTGTAAACAAACTTGGTGCCGGTTGCACAAAAGCCGGTTAAATTTTAATCGTGATTAATCCCACGAGAACCAATCAGAGAAGCAGTCTTATCAAAAAGACCTTCTCTGATTGTTCTCGTGAAATTAATCACGGCTGAAATTTAACAGGTGTTTGTGCAACCGGGCCTTGATGTTATTGGTAACCAACTAAATCTTGGTTGTTTATTCCATGCTGCTTGTTGTGAGGTTATTTCCTACGGTACTGACATTTTTTGGCTGATATCTCCAAACAAGATGGCTGACACCAGATAAGGGCTAGCAATGCTAAATATAGTGCAACATATTTATTTTATTTTTCTGTTTTCTTATCAGTTTTATTTTTAAAATACTAGTGACCTACACTTAATTTTTTGATTGCAAACAAAAATTAGATCCATTCCAAAAATTTGACTCATTTATCCATTCCATAAATATTTATTGGCTGGATTTTAACACTTTAGTTTATCTAGAGATTTATAGATTCAATAAGTTTATGGAGCGTTCTAGAAACACATTTCTCATATTCATCGATTCAATAAAGTTATTCAATGGATATCTCTATTTTTAATTATGATTTATAATAGTTACTCTATTTAAATTTGTAATTTCACTCTTGAATAAATAAGGATATATGAGTAATAAATACTTTAATGTACTGGTTTATGGAACAACTGAGAAACCGGGCATAACTGTTTCAGTCTGAAAATCCCTCCATTTGAAACAACAAAAAAAAACATGTTGTCGGTAATATTATTAAGCTTCAGACAGTTTATGGAACAACTGAGGGGCATAACTGTTTCAGTCTGAAAATCCCTCCATTTGAAACAACAAAAAAAAAACATGTTGTCGGTAATATTATTAAGATTCAGACAGTTTATGGAACAACTGAAAAACCGGGCATAACTGTTTGTCTGAAAATCCAACCATTTGAAACAACAGAAAAACATGTTGTCGGTAATATTATTAAGCTTCAGACAGTTTATGGAACAACTGAGAAACCGGGCATAACTGTTTCAGTCTGAAAATCCCTCCATTTGAAACAACAAAAAAAAACATGTTGTCGGTAATATTATTAAGCTTCAGACAGTTTATGGAACAACTGAGAAACCGGGCATAACTGTTTGTCTGAAAATCCAACCATTTGAAACAACAAAAAAAAACATGTTGTCGGTAATATATTAAGCTTCAGACAGTTTATGGAACAACTGAGAAACCGGGCATAACTTTTTCTGTCTGAAAATCCCTCCATTTGAAACAAAAAAAAAAACATGTTGTCGGTAATATTATTAAGCTTCAGACAGTTTATGGAACAACTGAGAAACCGGGCATAACTGTTTCAGTCTGAAAATCCCTCCATTTGAAACAACAAAAAAAAAAAACATGTTGTCGGTAATATTATTAAGCTTCAGACAGTTTATGGAACAACTAAGAAACCGGGCATAACTGTTTCTGTCTGAAAATCCCTCCATTTGAAACAACAGAAAAACATGTTGTCGGTAATCTTATTAAGCTTCAGACAGTTTATGGAACAACTGAGAAACCGGGCATAACTGTTTCTGTCTGAAAATCCCTCCATTTGAAACAACAGAAAAACATGTTGTCGGTAATCTTATTAAGCTTCAGACAGTTTATGGAACAACTGAGAAACCGGGCATAACTGTTTCAGTCTGAAAATCCCTCCATTTGAAACAACAACAAAAAAAAACATGTTGTCGGTAATATTATTAAGCTTCAGACAGTTTATGGAACAACTGAGAAACCGGGCATAACTGTTTCTGTCTGAAAATCCCTCCATTTGAAACAACAGAAAAACATGTTGTCGGTAATCTTATTAAGCTTCAGACAGTTTATGGAACAACTGAGAAACCGGGCATAACTGTTTCTGTCTGAAAATCCCTCCATTTGAAACAACAAAAAAAAAAACATGTTGTCGGTAATATTATTAAGCTTCAGACAGTTTATGGAACAACTAAGAAACCGGGCATAACTTTTTGTCTGAAAATCCAACCATTTGAAACAACAGAAAAACATGTTGTCGGTAATATTATTAAGCTTCAGACAGTTTATGGAACAACTGAGAAACCGGGCATAACTGTTTCAGTCTGAAAATCCCTCCATTTGAAACAACAAAAAAAAACATGTTTTCGGTAATATTATTAAGCTTCAGACAGTTTATGGAACAACTGAGAAACCGGGCATAACTGTTTCTGTCTGAAAATCCTTCCATTTGAAACAACAGAAAAACATGTTGTCGGTAATCTTATTAAGCTTCAGACAGTTTATGGAACAACTGAGAAACCGGGCATAACTGTTTCTGTCTGAAAATCCCTTCATTTGAAACAACAGAAAAACATGTTGTCGGTAATCTTATTAAGCTTCAGACAGTTTATGGAACAACTGAGAAACCGGGCATAACTGTTTGTCTGAAAATCCAACCATTTGAAACAACAGAAAAACATGTTGTCGGTAATCTTATTAAGCTTCAGACAGTTTATGGAACAACTGAGAAACCGGGCATAACTGTTTCAGTCTGAAAATCCCTCCATTTGAAACAACAAAAAAAAAAAACATGTTGTCGGTAATATTATTAAGCTTCAGACAGTTTATGGAACAACTGAGAAACCGGGCATAACTGTTTCTGTCTGAAAATCCCTCCATTTGAAACAACAACAAAAAAAAAAACATGTTGTCGGTAATATTATTAAGCTTCAGACAGTTTATGGAACAACTGAGAAACCGGGCATAACTGTTTCAGTCTGAAAATCCCTCCATTTGAAACAACAAAAAAAAAACATGTTGTCGGTAATATTATTAAGCTTCAGACAGTTTATGGAACAACTGAGAAACCGGGCATAACTGTTTCTGTCTGAAAATCCCTCCATTTGAAACAACAGAAAAACATGTTGTCGGTAATCTTATTAAGCTTCAGACGTCTGAAAATCCCTCCATTTGAAACAACAAAAAACATGTTGTCGGTATATTATTAAGCTTCAGACAGTTATGGAACAACTGAGAAACGGGCATAACTGTTTGTCTGAAAATCCAACCATTTGAAACAACAGAAAAACATGTTGTCGGTAATCTTATTAAGCTTCAGACAGTTTATGGAACACTGAGAAACCGGGCATAACTGTTTGTCTGAAAATCCCTCCATTTGAAACAACAGAAAAACATGTTGTCGGTAATCTTATTAAGCTTCAGACAGTTTATGGAACAACTGAGAAACCGGGCATAACTGTTTGTCTGAAAATCCAACCATTTGAAACAACAGAAAAACATGTTGTCGGTAATATTATTAAGCTTCAGACAGTTCATGGAACAACTGAGAAACCGGGCATAACTGTTTGTCTGAAAATCCAACCATTTGAAAGAACAGAAAAACATGTTGTCGGTAATATTATTAAGCTTCAGACAGTTTATGGAACAACTGAGAAACCGGGCATAACTGTTTCTGTCTGAAAATCCCTTCATTTGAAACAACAGAAAAACATGTTGTCGGTAATATTATTAAACTTTGGTCTATTTGAAATGAGCTTTCATCAAATTTACCTTGGGTGCGTGCTCCAGATACTGTTTACTAGCTGAGATCTTATTGAGAAATCTGAACGAATTGTCCTGCAGAACATACACGCCCTGATGGTTGGTTCTCAAATTATCGATCTGCTTTTTGTAGACTGACGACCAGAAATCAGTGCAAATAAACTTCACGGTTTCTAGTTCGTTTTGGAAGCGTGGCCAGTCCTTCGTTAATCTGAGGAGAAAAACATAGTAATGAATAGTAGTGGCAGTATCTATATTACAAAAATACGAGATCACATCCAGATGATCAAATTGTGACCACGGCTGCAAGGCTTCTAGTGGGATTACTAAAAGTATGCAAGTATTATCAAAACTTTGGTAGTGATTCTCTCTTCAGAATGCCTTAATTGAAACTGGTAAAATTAAAATTCTAGTATTGATTAATTTATTTTTCATATTTTAGAAAATTGTGCACAATATTTGAAACTTAAGAAGAAATCACTCTATGTAACATTCATCACTGCTAGTAAACACTTTCTTCTACACATATTTCAAAAACTGTGTTTGATGTCGAATTCTGAAAGTACCTAAAGTTGAATTACTGAACCTATTTTCAGTAACTGGAAATTAGTAAAATGCACCTGTGTTTCATTTCAAACCCATTCAAAGTTATATTTTTATCCATGAATCGAATTTCATAATCTTTGCATTATTGTGCTTCTTTACCCATACGCCCGTCATCATCCTATAATCAATCTTGTTGAAATTTGAGAATGAGACCATAGAGGAAAAATAGCATAAGTGATTGTTATCTAAACGGATTGCTTATAATATCTTTTCTCTATGATGAGATTCAATCACAAAATTTAATTCAAGAAAGTATAAAGTACTTCAACAATTAATAATACTGTACTTTTAAGGTAGGCGCACACAGATCGTCATCGGACGGACGGCACGGATCGGACAATTAGATTTGATACATTGTTTTCAATTGGAGTGCGCATATGGCCAATTGAAAACAATGTATCAAATCTAATTGTCCGATCCGTGCCGTCCGTCCGATGACGATCTGTGTGCGCCTACCTTAAAAAGGGCGATTCATTTATTTAACCTTTCAATTATTTTGAATCCAGTATGCTACGACAATGACTATGACTACTTAAATATTATATTCAAATATTATACTCAAATACTATACTGTTAATGGGCAATTAATTACCTTTCAATTATTCTGAATCCAGTAATAAAGCCTGCATACTCAAGAGGAGAAAGATCACCTGTCTGTAACATTCAAAAAATAGAGATGAATAATTTTGCTAATATTAGCGAAACGACAATTTACAAAAGAAGATTATACAGGAAAATCAATATAAATTGTTTCAATATGAGAGCAGCATCAGAGAAGTAAATTGCTCACAAGATACAAGTTGATCAACATATAAGTGACTCGTAACAATACATCAAGCAGTGGAGAAAACCGCATAATTTAATTATAAAAATGTAGGTGCTGGTGAGGAGATTTTCTTGTTTTTCGCTCGTTTAGTGTTTCCCATGGAACCATGTTTTAGACCCTTATTACACATTCGTCTAGAACGCGTTAAATGCATTTCGCGCGTCTTCATAATGAATGGTCTCTTATGGGCAATGTCATTTCGCTTGTAGTTTATCCCATAAGAAGCATTGTCTTTAGTTGTGAACCAGACCTTCAAATGATCACCAGCTATACGCATATACCTTGAAGTGTGGAGTGCGAGCTACTATCCAACGGCACTGTCAACTCGGTAAGTTTCACAAAGGAGTTTGGCCTACGTTGCAGTGGAACCATCCGTAGGAACTTCTACAAGTGTGCACTGCTGCAGTTCCGGCGGTTACATGGGACGGTTAAAGTCTAAAGTTTTGAGGACTAACTTGTCTACAAGCCTGGAAATATACTCGTGGTGCCCAATTGTTATAAACGCCTCTAAGGAAGGTGCTTCCAAGTCTACCAAGCAGGCCTCCAGGAGGGACGCGAGTGTTTCGGAAAGAGAGATTAGTGGGGAAATTTTTCGACATACTATGCTAGCCCTGAAGGGTATGAGCAAAAATAAAACTGCAGGAATGGACCAGGTGAGTGCTGACATGATCAAGGCGGCTGAATTTTACCAACAAGTATGGACACTTCTGTGGAATAAGGAAATACCACTCAAGACCAAACAAACTCTTAACAGTAGCTACTATGTGCCGATTGCCAGCTACAGCTTGGAGGCCTGTACCACAAACAGGAGAGAGGAGAGCAGGCTGCAGGCGGGGGAGATGAAGTTCTTGCGGACATGCGTACAGAAAACGAGGAGTGATAAAGTGAGGAACGACGAAATAAGGAAGGAGGTGGAGCAGAGGGAGACCCTATTGACCCACATTTCAAATGCAAGGCTGAGGTGGTACGGACATGTGGAAAGAATGGAGAATACTAGAACGAAGGTGTGGCTACACGGAGAGGTGGAGGGAAGACGACCTAGAGGAAGACCACGAAGAAGATGGCGAGACCAGGTTAGGCGTGAGATCCAAGAGAGAGGACTGGACTGGAGGACGTTGGAGGAGGAGAGGAGCTACTTGGACAGACAGACATGGCGAGTCATCGTAAACCGCACCCGGGCAACTGGAGACGGAGATCGATAATGATGATGATGATGACTATGCTACTTCCAGTGACGGTGGCGTTACCCGTGGATCCCACAGTTTGGGATATTTCACATACCTGATAAGGTAGCCGGGTTCGCCGGGAAGACGAAGTTTGTCTGGCGACTGCCGGTCATGGACTGAATATACTGAATTACTGAAGGGGATACCCTGATTCCCATAATCTGTAACCCCACCGGAAAACCCTGAAACTCCGTCAGAGGATTTACTGTGCCCAGCTACTCTCAGAAACAGAGAGTCCAGATGACCTCCCATTCTGGAGCCATCACCTAGCTGTTCACCAATACACCAGGCTACTCATAGGGACGGACTTACACCCCATGGTTGGCGGCTTTACCTTTCACCACGAGAACCAGCAATTCGTGGCCAGTGGATCTAGTACTTTCTGAAGGCTTATATGGTTGCACTTACAAAAATAGATAGAAATTTAACAAAATTCAATTTAGTACGAGAGTTGATTTGAAGGTAGTTTGTTTTTAGTAATGACTTATTAAATATTAAAATATTCTGTAGTTGAAGTTAATTGGCATTGGCATGTAAATATTATCAATAGCATCAGTAAAGTCACTTAAAGTATAGATAGATTGGTGATGACTAGAACAACAAACAAGGTGTTATGGTAAAACATTTTTACACGCAAATTATTATGCTACATAAAACTTTCTACCGGTTATACAGTATATAGTTAGCTACGGCTATTTGCCTGATAAAAAAGAATACAAGAAAAATTAGAGCTGATATTCAAACAAGTTGTTATACAGTAGCCTACCCACCTTGGAATTCTCATCTTCATTTTTCTTATTTGTCACGTAGTTTACCAATTCGGAATGAATAAATTCATAAAGTACATCGTCAGCAAACATTATTTTGGAACTTTTGAATAGATAATTAAATGAAAATAAACTATTTTATCATAAGGTATTTATTATCAATCTAATGAATAGAGAATGCTCAATGCAGTTATAGGTTATGTCAAACGTCACAGAGAACTGTCACTTTTTGTTTGGTCTGTCAGACTCAGACCACTCCAAAGAGATTACAGATTAGCTGTTTTACAAAATTATAAAAAAATGTAAATTTGTAATTTTTTTCGGTTTTAAATACATTGATATATTTGGATTAATGCCTAATAATTATATAAAATGTCACAGATATTCTAATTGATTAAATTTGATGAGGAGGAAAGTGAACGTTTGATCTGGTAACCGAGCCGAGAAGTGAAAATCGTCATCTCTTCTTTGAATTTATTGTTCAATAATGAGGATTCAACTCTGAAACTGGATTGATATGATTATTGATTAAAGAAATTGATATAATTGAGATTATCAGATGAATAAACAAGAGACCTTACCTGACAAAACCTTTTTCATATAAATTTGATAACTTGGATATTTGGTCAACTTTTACGGCATAGAATCAACTTTTCAAAAAGTGATGTGTCTAGACATGATACTCTTCAAAAAGCTTTCATGAATAGATTAATATCCATTTGAACAATTAATTGGATTCATTCACATAAAATTAACAAACACTGATATTTTCATATATTTTCCCCCATGACAAACGCATTATTTAAATGAAAGTTTGAAGTCAAGATTATTATTATTGAAAATGTTGAAATCTTTGGAAGGCAAACCTGATTCATCAGCCATTTAGGTATTCTCTTTCCGGTACGTGCGCATGTGAATCTGAAGACATGCCTGTAAGTTTTCTTGAATTTTCACTCATATTCATTATTTATTCTAACTTTTATTCATTTTAATTTGATTTAAATCATTCTTTTCCATCTAGAGTAACCTTTGTTGCATTATTCTTGCGTGGTATTGTCTCTCATTCAAATTAATGTACTGGAGGTTAGGATAGCGATGTGGCCACGAGATGGCCGAATTGCAAATGATCCACGACATTAAATTTAATATTTTTCTGTTGTCACTACCATTTTTCATACATAATATTTGTTTTAGATAAAATTCCTTTAAAATTTGTTACACCAATTTCCAATGTTGAGTCCAATGGTTGACTGTTGTTGCTACATACAAGCTGTAAACTTTACTGATTGGTAATGAACTTACGGCTTGCTATCAGTATTGTATTGATGAAACCATGTTTGTATTATTTGTAGTAACAAATGTGTTGAGTTTTTCATAATTATGAAATCTTCATTGTTAATCACTATCATTTACAAACATATTACACTGTAACTTTGTGTTACCATCCTACGCAATCATCTAACCCAATTTTAATTTAATTTTCTAGCTCGCCAAAGATTTGTTGCATCCTACTCCAGCAGAAGAAAAGAGGCGACACAAGCTTAAGCGATTGGTCCAGCACCCTAACTCTTATTTTATGGATGTCAAGTGCCCTGGTAAGTAGCCTACAATTTACTTCATAAATAGTATCGTATACAATTAATATTTGTTTTAAACGGTTAGCAGGAAATCATGTATAGAGTAGAAAACAACTAGGTATTGTGAAAGTTTTAATTTTCTCTTTTTGACGTAGATTTTTAACAATCTATCAACAAATACATAACTTACAATTATAAGAACAAAAGTTTGACTATATCATTAATCAATGTAGAATTTTGAAAAATTTCAATAGGCCTATCTTATATACCGAACTGCGCTCTCGTTACCAGAACAGCTATATTAGCATTTTAAAAATTCACAACTTGAGTGTTAGAGTATAACATAAATTTCAATCTATAAAACAATACAATGTATAAAACATGTATACTGTAATGGTATTTTTAACAGTGAAACTCAGTACAATATTAGCGATTATTTCTTGATTTCTTAAAGATTCTTCTCTAAAGATTAGTAAGTGCTGAATTTCCAATTAAATAACCTGGTTCCATTATATTTGTCAAGTAGCCCTATTATATGAGAAAGTTAACTGAAATAGAGCAATAGTAATTTGACCGAATTTAGATTCTTGAAATAGTCCTAATATAACTTTACCTTCCTGAACTCATTATCTACACCATCAAGAATAAAATATTTTTACATTCATACATAACAAAGTGATTTCTAACCCCAAATTAACAAATCAAGAATCAAAAGGATTCAAACTTTTCCTTAAATTCTTCCAGTAGCTCAATATAAGGTAGCTAAATAATTAGAATTGGTGTAGTCGTCCTTGTAGGGGTTCCAGTTGTTTTGTTTGACTATAAGTTTAATTATAATAAGGAATGAGACATAGAATATCACTGAACGGTTTAATATTTCTTAAAAATTAATTCCTATCTTGTTTGTTTTAAACTTTGTTTTCCTCGATATTTTTCAAGAATAATTCTAAAACAGCATAATTTATAGCGTATAATTTATGCACTTTTCAAAGTGTGGGAAGTCGATTATTTACAGTAATAAACACGCTCATCATCAAAGTCAAAAAAGGAGAAGAGTTTTTTCCAAAGTGTCTTAGGGTTCAGCTGAGCGGAGCGTGGCGTCTAACTTTGGAAAAAGCTGGGTTTTTTGGAGCGTCAACGTGCGAGTGCCCTACTAATGTACATACTATTGGTCTACTCTTGTACATAATAATGCATTTGTTCTACTACATTTTCCCACCATCTAGTACACTAGTATATTAATTTATTGTTTGTCCAAATTCCCCTGTAATGTGTATTATTTGATATTCATTCATCTATTGCACTTTGAAATCAAAAGTAAGGATATTCTAATCTGTTTCATTCATATTTATTTGAAATTTGGTTACCTAAGTGTTATTACAAGTCTGTCTTCAGCAGATATTGGATTCCTCCAATTAGTTACTTGTTTTTCCAAATCAGGCTTCACTCTCGTCAAAATATTATCAAAGTTTGAAGTTGACTTTTGCATGTACTCATAAAATCGGGACTCATGCACCCATATTCAACAAATAGTCGACGATTTAAGTTAATTTCATTAACCCACTCTGTCCTAGCAGGCTTAGCTAATATCCAGTACTTTGAGTAATCATTGTCACAAAGTAACTAACGTCGTAGAAAACAAGACGTCATTTTTAGGCCCTTGACGCTCAGACGCTTCCTGTGTGTATGATGAACGCTCTGACCACGCCACGCTCCGCTTCGCTTTCAGTGTGTTTGTACCCTTAGATCCAAATCGATTGAGATGAATTTTTCTTTGTAAGTTGCATGTGAGATCTATAATTTAGGGTATGACGTTGTATTTGTCCTCTAAAAACTCAGTTTTTGGATTGAGACGTCGTCATTTCGCGCGATTCTGGAATTTTTCTTTTGTTTTTTCTCAGGCTGTTACAAAATTACAACAGTGTTCAGCCATGCCCAGAGCGTAGTTGTGTGCGCCGGCTGTTCGATGATCCTGTGCCAGCCCACCGGTGGAAGGGCGAGGCTAACTGAAGGTGAGTCCATTATATATTGGCTATAATCTACCATCTGCCTACAGGTCGTCTCTCACCTATAGTGAGCTTCTACGGTACAATGACAGATTAATTAACATTGGTATTTACATTTGTATTAACATTGGTGTTGCTATCCTTGTCTATCATTCGACAAAGGAAATAGCACCACTATCCTTTTATACCTCTGCAACGTAGCCAGTTCGTTTTTAACAATGTAGAAGTATAATTAATTGACAAAATATATCATCTCAATTCTGAAAATGTATTATTCAATTATTGAAAATATATTTTCTGGACGACTAAAATATAATAGATTTTTTTAAACAAGAATGAACAGTTAAAAAATGACATCATATTTACTGGTGTCAGCTATCCTCTTCTATAGAAGGCAGTGCAGAGAATTTGCAACACTGTTCTCCTATTTTTCTTCACTGTCATTATAACGTGGACCTCTCTATAGGTGTGTGACGACCTTCAGGTCCTAAGGCTAGTTTCACACTCATTCGGTTCGTTTCGTTTTCGGTAAATTCCGATAAGTGTGAAACGGTAATTCGGTTTGAATTCGGTACCGAATAGAAACCGCATAGAACCGAACGCCCACTTGAATCTAATAAATTCCATCAGGTTTCAATTCGTTGCTAGCGAGAGGCTACTTTCACACACTTTCGGTTCGTTTCGTTTTCGGCAAATTCCGATAAGTGTGAAACGATGATGCGGTTTGAATTCGGTACCGAATAGCAACCGTATAGCATCGAACGCCCCCTTGACACGAATAGGTTTCATCATATTCGAATTTGTTGCTAGGGAAACAGGAAAAACAAAGTCTTTTACACACCTCAATGAATAGTTTGCTAAAAAAATATGAAAGATATAAATTAAAACTCAGGGAGAATTTTTATTTTTCCACGAATATTACATGATTTCATCAATGGAGAGAAGAGATGAAGTTTATATATACCATGTGTCAAAACAAGGAAAAAATTTCAAATTGAAAAAAATAATCTCTCTAAACATCCAAAATTAACATAATCAAAAAGACACTACAGTATTCAAATAATTCACAATTTTTAATTAACTTCAAAATTGGTTCGTTCAAGAAATAACATCTTACAATTTAACAACAGCTATTATATTTAAATATACCAGCATGAACTGTGAAAATCCAAACACAGCTGTGTTTGAGAAGAAAATACCTAATTAGAACCGTACGAATTAAAGCCTGACATGTATGAAAGCCTCATTCGTTTTCAGTAACGAACCGAACCGAATGCGTATGAAGCTAGTCTAACTATACTTGATGAATGACGCTTCATACCTTGTTATAGGAAGCAAAGCCTCTATGTGGAATGGAATTTCGCTTGTATAGTGTTCCCCATAATAGACAATCCATCCGGAGCAAAAAATTTTGTCGAGTCTATTCCGCCCGAATAGTTGATCAGCTGTATGATCCTGTATTTTACTTACTGCTAGAGAACATGCTTCGTAGTAGACTATCTACAATCACAGGCAATCTTACAGAAATTAGATTGTTATGTAGATTGAAAAATATTTTTAAGTTTAACTGAACATTTTGTTCAAGTTCTCGTATATTGAACATTTTGTTTGAGTTTTCGTATATTTTATTCCCAATACATGATGAATGATCCATTTAAATCATGTAATACCTTGTGAAATTGAGTTGGCCGGTCAACACTCGTGCTGTTAAGGCTGTGCAAAGGCTAAAAATAAACTTTACTGGTGATATTTTCCAAAGTTTTTCGATTTGTATAACATCAAGCTATCAAAATGAAAAGTTTTCTCAGGAAAACATTTCTTCCCCGATCATTAATTTTTGAGATATGAGCGCCAAAAGTTTATATTTTTGGGACAGAACATTTCAAATTTGGTAAGAGATAGATCCCTGAGATTTAGAGGATAAATTCTTCATGGTATTTAAATCAAATCAAAATTGTTATTCACAATACAATAAATTGAGGGTCCTGCCAAACCCGAAGGTTTTTCGGCGAGTGCCCAGTTACATAAAAATACGTGTTACAAAGATAAATAAATATTACACTTTGAAGATTTTAAAAGTATAAGATGAAAGAAAACAAATAATACAAATTGCAAAAAGAAAATAAGTAATATGCATCAGATTTAGGTAGAGAATTAATGAAAAAACCGAAAATTTATTAGAAAGGAATGAAATAGAAAAGAGAAGGGAAAAATTGTTTTTCGTCCCACTTGGATGTAATGAGCTGGTTTTCGTGCGTCATATGGAGGCCGAAAATGATTGTTTTCTGACCAGGCCGGTAAAAGTTTTACGGCCCTAGGGCTGTAAAATAACCTTGAAGTCAGCTGATTCTGATTTGATGTGAACGTGTTTACAAAATGGTTTATGGAACGGAATCAGTTTATGCTTCTAGAATTGAATAAGTATTCTGCTATAAGATACTATCATTTTATTTGGATGAATAAAATACAGATAAGATATATTATAAACTATTCAATTCGATTTTCAGAGTAGGATAGAACTTCTAACCTAAACTTCCGAAGTCAACGACAACAAGCATTGTTGACGTTGACATTCAGATTGGCCAAATTTCAAGTGTGCTAAAACAGCTGATCAAAAAACTTTTCATTATTTGTGTTTATTATGCAAGAATCAAAACATTTATAATAAAAAAAAATAAATTCGTATGGCTTTTGTTGGTGGGGAGTTCCCTTTCGGGAATGTTCCACCGCCTGAATATATAATTTAAGCCGTCAATGGGCCTTACGACTGTCATACTTCAGCCGGGACCGACAGTTTAACGTGCCCATCCGATAACACGGGAGTGATCTGGTTAAAAAACTTTTGGTAATGAGAGGGGTTCGAACCCGGGATCTCTATGCTGCTACGCAAGCACTCTATCCACTAGACCACGGATCACTCCACATTTATAATAATATCATCTTATTGTCATTTGGAAGAATAAAAAGTATAAACTCAACCTCTTACATAATTGAACATAAACTTTTAGGCTATTTAGACAAATCAGAATAAAAAATAAAAATACTTGGACAATTTTCTGATATTCAGATTACCTCAGATTTGCTAGAGCTATGACCTTCCTGTTTTGCTTTCGGAAGTGCCTAATAAACAATTATTCTCATAGTGTGGCGAAAAATAACGTTCTCACCATGGGCAAAAATGTTTTTCCGGCTCTCAATCTTTTATAGTCCTCGCCTACGGCCTCGGACTTGAAAACCGATTTCGAGCCGGAAAAGTCTCATTTTCGGCCCTAGGTGCGAAATATACTATTACACAACAGTAATAATACAGTAATTGAAGAGCTCTATTCCAAACGGGCCCAAGTCACATAAGTGTTTTTCTCAGGAAATCGATTTTTGATAGTCATCATTATATATATATATATTCATACACATCACTTAAATGTTGAAAAATGTTATAATCCAATGTATAAAGTGTGTATTTGAATTCCATACAATAGTTTTGCATATTTTGAAGTAATTTCTGTGTAATAGGTTAATTTCCTTGCTTTTTTTTTCCAAATGTCACTAAGTCCATGGACTTGGTGACATTTGGAAAGAAACTTGGACTCGGACCTTCTTCATGTCACTAATATGATAAGTTTCTTCAAGTGCTGTATTTGCTGAGTTGAATATATTTTGCTAATTTTTTTGAATAGATTTCTTGATCACTTGATGTTCTTGGTAATCCCCAGTGTATGTATTCTCGACTTTGACTGTTCTCTTCCCTTGAAAACGCACTGATCTCGAAGTAAAAATGGTAGTTAGGCTTCAATCTGTAGACAGACCGACAGAAAAAGATGATCTGCGCATGCGCAAAGGACTAAGGTTGGAATGGAAAGGAACAGCAATGGACTTAGATACACTTTGGAAAAAAACGTGATATTGTGATATTTATTTTGCAGTGACTAAGGATAGTTTGGAGTAGTTAGTATGCTAGGAATGAAGGTCTATGTATAAGGTTCAATAATCAGCTGATATCTCGATTTCCACAAAAATGGACTTAGGCCGGTTTGGAATCGAGCTCTTCAATTGTTTATTGAAAAAAACAAAAGTTTTGTGAATATATATATTTTTGAGAAAGTTATTCATTTTACCAAAAATAACTTTAGGCACTCATATCTCAAAAAGTTATGTACGGAAAAAATGTTTTCGTGAGAAAACTTTTTCATTTTGATAGATTGATAATATACAAATCGAAAAACTTATCACCAGTAGAGAGTTTAGTTTTAGCATTTGCACAGCCTTAATGTGAGAAGTCGGGTGAGAATCATCGTTGAGCGATGATGAAGTTAGAAACCCCTACCGTTATAAGTTTTTTTTTGTTTTATGGAGTATTTCTATATTAATCACGAATTCTAATTCTATTAAAATTATAAAATTACAGTGATATTGATATTCAAAGCACTTGTTACAGTAGCTCTTTCTATCATGAAATTCTAAAAAACGAAATGGAAACAATTTTCTGTCTTTCGCACTGATTTACTATAAACTTGAACGTTTTGATGCTCATGGCATCGTAAGTTTCAGATTGAGTTGGAACTAAAATTTTGCACCTGATGTGGATTTATAACTATTTTTTATTCAACCTACACTGGAGATGATACGTGCATCGAAACTAGTTCTAAATTAACGACATATATCCTGTGTTCTTATTTCATAATACATTTTTATAACTTTTAGTTTTCAATTGTTGAAAATTCGAATCCATATCTAATATTTTGCAATTCTTTGTTTCAGGATGTTCGTTCAGGAAAAAACAGCATTAAAAATTTTTTCATTCACATTATGTGTTAATTTGGTATTGTATAATTTCTTTTTTTGAAAAAACATGGAATAAAAAAGTTTTAATGCGATTCATTTGTTTTAATTTATTGAAGCATCACCTAATTCTTGCCGTTTTGAAGTACATCAAATGATTTGAAATCAAAATAGTAATGTCGAGGGACCTTACTTGCTCAAGTCTGGTGTCAGAGTTTTCAGGTCGCACCTGATGATTGATTTCTATTCTTAACGGTTCAGAAGAATAAGGATAAACTATGTAGTAGAAAAAAATTCTTTTTGTTCGTTTTCACGCTTACCGATTGTCAGCCGAGACCAGAATATTGTCCGATTGGCCATGTATCAGCTGTTAGTGATAATCAGCCATCCAGAGAATAACAGTTCTGAGTGTCGGCCGACAATCGGTAAGTGTGAAAACAACCGTTTGCTGTGAGCATCTGTTGATCTGCCCTTCCGTTTATCATTATTTCCTTAATTTTATCCCTAATAAAATATTAATGATTTTTTATTAGGAATAAAATTAAGGAAATAATGATTTTATAAGGAAATGGTGGCAAGAGGCGAACGGATACTATAGTGAGGTCTACTTTATAATGGCAGTGGATAAAGATAGGAGAATAGCGATGCCGATTCTCTGCATCAATTAATTATATTTCTACACTGTCAAAAACATAATTGGCATCGTTGTGAACCTAGAAAAGGATAGTACCACCGGTACTATAATGATAGACAATTATAGCAAAACCAAAGTTGATCAAATACTGTCATTATAACGTGGACCTCAGTATAGTTATTTCTTTACTACACTAAAAAATCTCAAGAACAGTTTGCGTGAGACTGTGCTCCTCAAAAGCATTGTGAACAAGCGCATCTCAAGTTACTAAACACTAGCATGAGCATGGTCCAAGTTTAATCCTTACTATTTTCTTATGAGAATTTTGAAGAATATTTTCATTGAAGATTACAATACATTGATGTTTCTCTAGAGTTGGGACGAGACCGTATTTGGCGTTTCAAGAGTTGGGAGAGCAGGAAGCTCCCCATTGGGTGGGTCGTTGGCGCCTGAAAGACGACCAATATGGTCTCGCCCTTGGGGCCAATCCACACGAAGCGTTTTTTCAGACTAGTTGGGAGAGCAGAAAGATCTCCGATTGGCTGATTATAAGCTGATTCTTCAACTCAATCGGAGAGCTTCCTGCCCTGCCGAATCGTCTGAAAACGCTTCGTGTGACTTGGTCCTAAACCTGTGAGGTAATAGCATAGAGAAACAATAGCGTAAGTAGATATCCCATACTGATAGTCCACGTATTTCTTTCCCGTGACGCTGGTAGTCTCTTATATTGTGCCGTTCACACACTCTCACCCCGCCAAAACATTAAAAATCGACAATAATCAGCTTGAGATAACAGTAAAAGTTGCGACATAAACGCTCTATACCAAGGGATATCTACTTACGCTATTGTTTCTCTATGGTAATTAAGTAATATTTTTTGTCGAACTGTTGACGAGTAGGTGGTCACATAGAACGAGTGATGAATGAAACTGTGATGTTACTTCAAATTCTCCAACTTGTAGAATGCAGATCAAAGTACTGGTACCATTTTATTAATATTTATTTAAATCATTTCAGTACAGTAGGTAGCAGGCTACTTTGAAAATCACATTTCTGTCAAATTGTTTCTATTCAATGTGTACTCCGAATCAACCACCAAAATTCTATACATACAATGGATCTAATTTTTTTTTCAAGAATATAGTCCATCTTTATCACAGCAGCCAAAACATTTATTGACGTTTTTGTAGGACCATTTATTTCTCTTCGATATAATTATGAGTACAAACAAAATTCCAATTAGAGATGGCTGTAGTCAGGCCATGAGAATAGTTCAGGTCCTTTCATTTGATTATCAAGAGTTGCAAGACGGCAATTGACTAAAGAACTGATTAAACTATAAATGACTGGGTGATTCTTCATTTGATTATAAAATAATTTCATGTCTCTCTACATGTCTAAAAATATACTGTAATATTAAGGTGTTTCAACCAACTGATTCAATTTATACAAACATTTTATAAAATCACTTCACTTTTATGTGGGCTAGTTTTTTCAAATTAATAAAAACAATATCAAAACTTGTACCCTTTATTAAAAACTTTGAAATATTTGGGGTAATAAAGGGTACTACAAGTTTTTATATTTTTTTATTAATATGAACAAAAGTTGGATATTTTTAAGTTTTTAATAAAGGGTACTACAAGTTTTTATATTTTTTTATTAATATGAACAAAAGTTAGATATTTTTAAGTTTTTAATAAAGGGTAGTACAAGTTTTTATATTTTGTTTTTATTAACAGACATTTAAATATTGAGTTATCTAGACCAATTTCATTTAATTTACTTTGCATACATTTCAAATAATCACACGTTCTGAAATAACTATTTCATAATGCTCTTACCAATCAAGGTTTTGTTTTACATTTGGCGTGATAAGTTGCAATTGAGCAGATTTTAAGGTTTAAATGTTTCCAGGATGTTACAAAATTACAACGATGTTCAGTCATGCGCAAAGCGATGTTCCTTGCGAAGGCTGCTCAATGGCCCTATGTCGGCAAACCGGCGGCAAAGCCATTCTCAGAGATGGTAAGTACGGTATTCAAGCAGTAATAGCTATTTATGTATTAAGAGCGTAATGCGCGACTTTATCGCTCGCGCAAAACTGTTATCACGCGACGCGAAACGGAGCGTGATAATTTTGCAAGGCGATAAAGAAGCATTACGTGCGAATTACATACAACATTTTTTCTACAACTGCCCAAACCTGTTAAACTACTGATATCGGCGGAGTTACAATTACCGACTTTTTAGGTTAAGATCTGACCTTTTGGCGAGCTGCTTACCATCAGCTGATTGGCGAGCGTAAAGAAACTCTTCTGCGCATGCGCGAATGATTTGCGAGCGTAAAGGAAATTTACTGCGCATGCGCGGATGGTTAGCGAGCGAAAAAGTAGATTCTCCTCAGAAATAAGCTGTTTTATGAGAGGAATTGAGTAGGTAAATTTTTTTTACGCGCAGTTGTAGAAAAATAATATTAAAGTTTCTATACTGAGATTCACGCTATATTCAGTGAAAATGATAGTATTACAGAGTTACCACCGCCTTCTATATAGGAGGTATCATAGAGTAAAGATGAATAGTCCTCTCAAGAGTAAGGCTGGTCACACACCGATTAGTCAAGACAAGACTAAAAGGTGACTTTAGTCACAATAATTCACAAAGTTGCTTATGGAGTCATGTCTAATTGCAATGACTAATCAGTGTGTGTTGCGTCATAACCAGCTATGTGGAGTATTGTGACTCAACGTGACTAGTCTTGTCTTGACTAATCGGTGTGTGGCCAGCCTAAATTTCTAGACCCTTGCTGAAATTCAGTACGAAATTTGAACATGATCTGTCAATTTTCTTGAGATGGCTAGAAAACGCTCAAAAACCGTGGAACTTAGCGTCTTGACTTTAGGTGCAACTTTTATACAACTAATACAATATTTTTATACCTTAGCTGAGCCTGTGCACCAACTTTGAACATTTTTGCCAATTAGTTCTTGAAAAAGCTTAGAAAACGCAGATTTTGGGCGTATCTTTGGAATTTTTTTCAAATCCGTTCTAGATGGCCAACTGAACAAACCTGCCAAATTTGAACGTATTTGGTCCAGTGGATTTTTAGTTCTGTTCATTATAAATGAGTGAGTGAGTAAATGGGTTCGTTGGATTGAGTAACGGGTGGGTCATTGGAGTAAGTGATGATAACACGCCGGTCTACTAATCAAGAGAACCCGAGTTCGAATCTCGACCGGGGCAAAACGTTTTTGACCACAGCACAATCACATAGATAGTGCCGCCCCCGTCTTTCGGAGGAGACGATAAGTCGTCGGTCCTGACTACCTAAAAAGTAGTCATCATCATCCCTCTCACTCATTTCCCACGCACAAGCCTATGAGCTTGTGGACATCACCCTCAGTATTATTATTATCATCATTATTTAAATGATCAGTGCCAGTTCGCTTTTATTTATATATAGATAGATACCTACTTACTAAATAACAGTGTAATTTATGAGCAATATACAGAGTGAGTCATATATATGGGAACCCTTCTATAAGTTGGAGACTGTTGTAGATATAATACTGTAACTTTCAGGATAAGTTATTGGTCAAACACTCTACCTTTTGATGTACAACTAAATTCCAACCCTTCATAAGGGGGTGACTTAGGGGTTGTAACTCGAATATTTTAAATGCAAACACCCATTGTGTGTTACATCATGTTAAAGGCCTTTTTAAAACAAGAAAGATTGCATCGATACAAAAGTTCTATGATACTTTTATCCAAAATGGCGGCTGATTGAAGTTTTAGTTTTGAAGAAATGAGGGGTTATAACTCAAATATTTTGAATGTAAATACCCATTGTGTGTTATATAATTTTAAAGGCCTTTTCAAAACGAGAAAGATGATATCAATAAAAATGCTCTATGATACTTTTATCCGAAATGGCGGCTGATTAAACTTAATCAATTATTTCTGTAAAAAGTAAAACTTCAATCTGCCGCCATTTTGGATAAAAGTATCATAGAAAATTTTTATTGATATAATCTTTCTTGTTTTAGAAAGGCCTTTAAAATTATGTATCACACAATGGGTATTTACATTCAAAATATTTGAGTTACAACCCCTCATTTCTTCAAAAACTAAAACTGATGTACCACACAATGGGTGTTAACATTTTTTGAAATAATAGAATTACAACCCCTCATTTCAATAAAACTTCAATCAACCGCCATTTCGGATACAAGTATCATAGAACATTCTATATTTGAAATATTCGAGTTACAACCTCCAAGTCACCCCCTTATGAGGGGTTGAAATTCAGTTTTACGTCAAAAGGTAGAGTATTTGACCAATAACTTATATTGAAAGTTACAGTATTATATCCACAACAGTCTCCAATTTATTGAAGGGTTCCCATACATATATGACTCACTTTGTATATCTTTTGTGGTAATGTATTTAATATCAAACATGCACTGTCAATGTTTGTTTCAGGATGTTCATTCAGGAAGAAGCAACACTAATTAATTCCATTCACGTTTAACGTTGTGTGTTAATTTGGTACTTTAGCCTGTACGATTTTCTTTAAAATATAATATGGAATAAATATTTCCAAGACTTGATCACTTTTATTTCAATGTTTTGATAATCTAAGAATCTGCTGTTTCCATACCTTTATGCATGTTTGTAAATAAATAAACTTTGATTTGGACCTCTTTCAACAAAATACTTCAAAATCATTGTAATATCATGTGACCTGGTCGCACCTGAATAATTTCAAGGTTTCTGGCGTGGCTTATCGAGTGTTCTTCTCAAGTACTGTACTCTGTTACCATAATAATGTATTGTACTGAAGATACGGAGCTTATAATATGAGTGAATATAATTGGTAGGTACATTAATATCTTGTATTATTGCAGTTTTTGAAACAGGCACTTGAAGATTCTCAATTATTGTTTCATTTTTGTTGATCTGCTTCAACAGATTAATATTTTGTTAAGCTGGTCTTACACCAGAGTAAAATTTCAGTTTTTACGTAATTTAGTTACACTATTCTTTTATAGCTCTGTTCTGAGGGTTAAGTGTAAGAGAGGGCCGACTGCGCCCTAACTTCGCCCTCCCAGGTATAAAATAAAGGCAGTCTTTCTATTCTATTCTACATGGCAGGAAAAGAATGAAATATTTAGTTCTTCCAGGTTTAGTGGCAGTGCTGTTGAGTTTTAATGCGTTCTACCGTCAAATGAAAAAATCTGGTGTTGCGTACTCACAAAACTTTCCTTGCCGTTATAAAAATTGATCACCAGACGCTAGTGATCACGCGCATCTCAAGTCTACTATTCAAATATCTGAGCCAGCTGGTGACAGGACAATAACGCTGGAGACACAGAAGGTCTGCTATCACTTCATATAGTGAATGATTTAATAGAATCAACAGTTACCAACAGTTTGCAATTGAATAGTCACATTTTCTCGAATTTCCAGCTTATTTTAAAATTTAGGTGAAAATGTTACTGAACATTACTTGTTGAGATTTGTTTAATCTTTTCCACTTGAAAATTTGTATCTGAAGCCTGATAATTGGGAACCTAAAACCAAACTTTGCATTGATGGGGCGGAGCTAATGAATTTTTTACAGATGGGACTTGTGGCAGTTGATAGAGTTTATCAATGACTATTTTAGCTATAAATTTGATCAAAATCGTTGGAGCCGTTTTCGAGAAACACATACAGACCAATACCTAAAAACCACTTTTTGGACTCAGGGGACCTTGAAATGTATAGAAATTTCGAAAATGGGGTAACTTAATTTTTTCGGAAAGCAATACTTTCCTTACCTATTGTAATAGGGCAAGGAAAGTAAAATATACGTAGTTTCATCCGTTTTTTTAAGGGAAAGAATAAAAGTGCGATTGAAATTCACTGCAAATTGTATAGTTTTTATGGCTTATTTCAACATTTGGAGAGAGTTGATAATGAATTTTGTCAAGCGTAAAAGGCTACTACGGTCGGTGTCTAGACATCTTTGACAAAGTTTGGGGCTGTGACATGAATGGACGACGCTTCGTTGTTCGTTGTGTGATGTTATTCTTCCTTCAACAGAGGATTGGCACAAACGAAAAAATTGGCCTTGACATAACGTCATCACCACTCTACACGCTACAAAACTCGTGGTGAATTTCAGTTGCACTTTTATTATTTTTCATTAAAAAACTGATAACACTAAAAACTTCTCATTTGGCGGCAGGAGTGAATGGAAGTGACTCCATATTGGATTGCTCGTAACTGATGAATGAATAGAAATTCAAATCTCACTACCTTTTTAAATTATTTCATCATAACATGAAAATTGCATTAATGTCCGAAACATGTTGTGATAAAATGATTCAAAAAGGGTACTGAGATTTGTATTTCTAACGGGTGATTTTTTAAGAGCTTGAGAACTTTTTTAAACAATAAAACGCATAAAATTTGCAAAATCTCATCGGTTCTTCATTTGAAACGTTAGATTGGTACATGACATTTACTTTTTGAAGATAATTTCATTTAGGCCTAAATGTTGACCGCGGCTGCGTCTTAGGTGGTCCATTCGGAAAGTCCAATTTTGGGCAACTTTTTCGAGCATTTCGGCCGGAATAGCCCGAATTTCTTCGGAAATGTTGTCTTCCAAAGCTGGAATAGTTACTGGCTTATTTCTGTAGACTTTAGACTTGACGTAGCCCCACAAAAAATAGTCTAAAGGCGTCAAATCGCATGATCTTGGTGGCCAACTTACCGGTCCATTTCTTGAGATGAATTGTTCTCCGAAGTTTTCCCTCAAAATGGCCATAGAATCGCGAGCTGTGTGGCATGTAGCGCCATCTTGTTGAAACCACATGTCAACCAAGTTCAGTTCTTCCATTTTTGGCAACAAAAAGTTTGTTAGCATCGAACGATAGCGATCGCCATTCACTGTAACGTTGCGTCCAACAGCATCTTTGAAAAAATACGGTCCAATGATTCCACCAGCGTACAAACCACACCAAACAGTGCATTTTTCGGGATGCATGGGCAGTTCTTGAACGGCTTCTGGTTGCTCTTCACTCCAAATGCGGCAATTTTGCTTATTTACGTAGCCATTCAACCAGAAATGAGCCTCATCGCTGAACAAAATTTGTCGATAAAAAAGCGGATTTTCTGCCAACTTTTCTAGGGCCCATTCACTGAAAATTCGACGTTGTGGCAGATCGTTCGGCTTCAGTTCTTGCAGGAGCTGTATTTTATACGGTTTTACACCAAGATCTTTGCGTAAAATCTTCAATGTGGTCGAATAACACAAACCCAATTGCTGCGAACGGCGACGAATAGACATTTCACGGTCTTCAGCAACACTCTCAGAAACAGACGCAATATTCTCTTCTGTACGCACTGTACACATTCGTGTGGTTGGTTTAATGTCCAATAAAGTAAACTGAAGCCGTGTTTTCGTAACGGGCAGACGACAGAATTCACTTTAAATTAACATTGGTTCTTATGGGGAGTGCTCACCCATCGGCAGAAAGTTGAGCAGAAAAAAAAGAACTGTTCAAATCAGAAACGAACTGTCGTTCATTTTGCCGTTCATTTTAAGGCCTATCAACACAATGCTATTTTGCTTTGACCGATCACTGCTCGTGAACCGTTTTGTCGAAAAAGAACTAATTTCGGGATTCTGTCGACGGGAACAGACAGCTTCGAATTTACTTTTCTGCTCTGATCACGTGACACCGGCAGAATAATCTTTCTCTGCATCAGACGCCATGTTCCTTTTAACCTCAATCTTTAATGTTGTTGGATGATTTGTTTTGATATTATTTTGCTGTTGGTTGTCAGATTTCGGATTGCTACTATTATACTGTGAAATTAATTTGCAGTAGAAAATTGAGGTATAAAATATTTCTATTGGTTTCTTTATTCTTAATTTTTACAAGAAAAATTGAAAATGGATTTACTACAGAAAGGCGTGAAATTCGTTATAAATTTGATGGGACAGTTCAAAGTTTTGTACTTTCCAGACCTGCACAACGAATTACCTATTCGAAAAATAGAATATGGTTAAAAATTGCTGATATGATAGAGGATTCAAGTAAGTAGACTTAAATTTCTCATAATAAAGTAGGCTAGATCTACCGTACACAATTTGATATAACTTTTATAAGTAGCCTACCAGCATGTTTACAATTTTTATTCAGGTAGCCTTCTGTAGTAGGCCTTTAATAACCAAGTCTCTAGGTTTAAATTGCTATCTTTTTCATTTTTCAAGAAGTTAGAAGTTGACGAAAGTTTATTTATTTATTTAAAGTATAATTTCTAGTGTTTAATAATAATGTAAAGCCTAGACTAGCCAGTTTGTGTATGGTAGAGAATTATCACAAGAAAGAGAGAAATCTAATCAACTATTTAGATTTAAACTCATTCAAACTTGATTGATTAGATTAACATTAAATGATCAGTTTGTAAACATTATTCAACCAAGATAACATTTTGCATTACATGATAAGATAAGATAGCATTTCATGCTAACTGTTGTTTGGAATCAATGAAATAGACTAAATAATCATATGTGTGGTTGGCAAGGCACAGGTGACTCTGAACTGAACTCTGTCTCTGTGAACATGCCTTAAGTAAAACGTTTGAGTTCAATGTATTGGTTTGACTTTAAAGTAAAAATAAAATCAGAAATAATGTTCAAATAATTGTAATACTTTATTTCTTCACCGATATAACCTTCAACAGGTTATGGGCCCAGGCTGGATCTTTCGTGTGCAAGTAAAAAACTTTTTTAACCTAAATACTCTCGTGCAAGACAACAATGGAAGTTCGGAGATTCAACTCTAAAATAGTAATACCGGTGAAGTGATTGAACTCTAGTAAAAACATTAAAAGTAAAAGTAAAATACCCAAAAGTAAAATCAGGTAAGGCAATCGAGTTCAAAGTAAAAATGGCTGGTTCCAGTGATTCGGACTTGGGTATGGTTGGAAAGCTATCCAACGATGAAGACTTTCAAATGTGGAAATTTAAAATTAAAATTTTGTTCGACTCTCAAGGACTTAGTGATATTGTTAATGGAAAAGAATTAAAACCAAACGACCCTAGTAAAGAAAAAGAACTTTCTATTTTCAATTTGAAGGACGCTAAAGCCAAGAAAATAATAATAACTACAATTGACTCAAAACCTTTGAATCACATTTTGAACTGTGAAACTTCATGTGAAATGTTTAAAAAACTGTGTCAAATCTACGAACGTGATGAAAAACAACAGAAATTTTCTCTAATGCAGGACTTTTTCAATTTTACACTAGAGGCTAATGAAGACATTGCTAGTTTTATCAGCCGTCTGGAAAATTTGACCCATAAATTGAAATCTGTTGGACACGAAATCGATGACGAGATGGTTATTGGCAAAATATTCAGCTCCCTGCCCAGGAAATACACCCACTTTCAAACTTCGTGGGAAGCAACCGCAATTTGTGACAGAAATCTCACAAACCTAACCTCCCGGTTGGTGAATGAAGAACGCAGACTATCTACTGATAAAGGTGATTCTGTGCAACCAGTGGTATTCAAAACATCGGAAATCCAGTGCTACAGATGCAAAAATTATGGACATATTTCCCGTGAATGCAGAAATAAAATGAAACAGAAAAGTGGTCTATTCTGTAGTATTTGCAAGAAGAATAATCATGAAGACAAAGACTGTTACTTTCGTAAAAAACAGAATGATAAGAAGAAGAACCAAGTATCCTTTTTAACTACTAATTCTAATGTAAAATACTATGACACTTTCGTAATTGACTCAGGGTCTACTTCACATATGGTAAAATCTAAATCACTATTTGATAGTTCCATTCCAATTAGTTGTAAAGTAGGAGTAGCCAAGGAAAATGAATCAATGTTTGCTCTTGAGGTAGGAAACATCAAATCAGACAAATGCAACTTAAATAATGTTTTATATGTTCCAGAACTTTCTAAAAATTTGTTATCTGTAAGTGCTATCACTGAGAACGATGGTAAGGTCTTATTTAGTGGAAATAGGGTTGAGGTGTTGAAAGACAATAAAGTCATTATGGAAGGCATAAAAAATTCGAATGGTTTGTTTGAAGTTGACTTGAAAATAATTGTTTCTAGGGATGTAATTTTTTCAAATGTTGAGCAATCTAACCAAGGTGAAAAATATTCTGACCCCAAAGTATTCAAGATAAATCAAGGCTTTGACATTGAGGGAATCGCAAAAGGTAATGATCCAAACAATGTATTTGAAGAAATTGAAAATGATGGAGTACAAGAACTGAAATAAATGAAGTTGAAGAAATTGAAAATAATGAAGTAGAAGAAACTGATACAAGTGAAGCTGAGGGTATTGAGATTGAAACAAATGATATTGAAGATGGAATCAATGAAGTAGAAGTAAATGAAGAAAGTGGAGAAGAAATGATGGATGAAAATAATGAAATAAGAGGGAGAGAGAAAAGAGTGATTAAAAAACCAGTGTGGTTGAAAGACTATGAAACCAGTTATCTTAGTCTACAAGTAGATGAGCCTCTTACATTTTCTGAAGCTATGAAATCAAACAATTCTGTAAAGTGGTTGGAGGCAGTAAAAACTGAACTAAATGCTTTGAAAGAGAATAATACTTGGACAGAGGTAGATACTGTACCAGAAAACAAAGAAATTATTGATAGCAAATGGGTATTTAAAATTAAAAATGATGAGAAGGGTAACATTCAGTACAAGGCTAGATTAGTTGCTAGGGGGTTTCAACAAAAGGATAGCATAGATTTAAATGACATTTTCACAAAACCCTTGGGAAAGGAACTTTTTGTCAAGTTTAGAAATAATATTTTTTTATAATTAAGATGTTTTTGAACTATGTTAATTTTCTTATAACTTACTTTGTTTTTTGTTTTTTTGATAAATTTTTTTGTTATTTCATTGAGGGGGCGTGTTGTTTGGAATCAATGAAATAGACTAAATAATCATATGTGTGGTTGGCAAGGCACAGGTGACTCTGAACTGAACTCTGTCTCTGTGAACATGCCTTAAGTAAAACGTTTGAGTTCAATGTATTGGTTTGACTTTAAAGTAAAAATAAAATCAGAAATAATGTTCAAATAATTGTAATACTTTATTTCTTCACCGATATAACCTTCAACACTAACAATCTTTTACACTTCCATTGAGTTGGCCTAATCACAAAATACATTTTTTATAATGCAGCTAGTAGTTTTTACAAACAGATTTATTGAAAATAACATCATCATTTGACTTTGAAGTATTCCATTACATTCCAAGTCCTAAACTTCCATTATCCTTGTTGCACCTCAAAATATTGTAAACCCATAGTTTATCAATACAATAACAAAACTAACCTGACTATTAGAACATTTACTTTGTCTTTGGTACCTATCTATGAATTAATCTTATTTTAATTAATTCAAATTCACTTGGAAACAAAATTAGTACATAGATTGTTATAGAAATAACTTGATCAGAGTCAGTGTAATTGAATTTTGAAAGACTGCCATTGAAAAAAGATAAAATAGGTACTATTTTTCTGGTTGACCATTGCTACCAATAAAACTTGAATAGTAATGTACGGTATTTGAAAAACTTATTCATGCTCTATTGATCGATATATTGCGTGATGCCAGGTATATCAATGTAAATAGTAAAAATTAAAACAGGAGAAACACAACATAGATGGATTAAAACACTGAAAAACTTACATTATAATCGGAAATTTTCGAGGAACTGTGTCCCTTTTCTCGACCAAGCAAAGAGTGTAATGTAAGTTTTTCAGTGTTTTCAATCTATCTATGTCATGTGTCTCCTGTTTTAATTTATATTATAAAACTTTAAAGTGTTTTCTGTTATGTGCTACGAATGTAAGTAGGCTATATACTTATAGTATGTATAGTCCACGGTATATAGAAGAAGACGGTAGGTGTCACGCGCATGTTTGTGCAAAATTTCTGGTTTAGCTGACGTCATTTTATATCCAATCATATGTTTTTAACAAATAAGTTTCATGTTTTGCCAATAGGTGTTTAAAACCTCGGTTGGTGGCGATGACGCAATCTAGCTGGCTGGCTACTGCGCACACATTTCATGACCACTACCGTTTTCATATAAATACCGTGGTATAGTCTATCTAATGTAAATAGTTTATTGAGGCCCAGTTCACTTCTAATTTATTCAAAGTCCAAACTAGGCTTATGTATTATCATTGATGATTAACTTCACTTTATCTCCAAAATATATTTTGAAAGATTGAATATGTTTCTTTTTTCAGGTACCATTTACAAACAAAATATTGAAGAGAATGTGCTCAAAGGAACTGCATATGAATTCATTTTTGTTGACCAGGATGGAAAAATTCTTTGGAACCCATAGATAGAATAAGTTAGTTAGGTAAGATCAAATTCCACACATTTTTTAAACTATATGTGGGCGATGTCATTTTATACAGTTTCCCATTTTTTCAAAAAGTTTATCCACAATGTTTTATTATTGATTTGATGTTAGATATTCAAATAGTAAGACATACAGTAAATATGGTATGTGACTAAAATAATTGAAAAACTGACTGAATTACAAAATCATTAGGCTAATAGCTTACAGGAAATTTTAATATTTCGAAACTACGTGAAACCACATGAGATCAAGATGGACAGTTGAGAAGAGTGTTTAAAAAACAATGTATTCACTTATCATTCAGGGAATAGAGCTGTTCATAATATTTGAGATTCCTTCCATAAAGAAATAATTTAACAAAATCTAATAATGTGATATCATTTTAACATCAGATTATTGATTCAATTTTATCACATTATTAGATTTTGTTACATAAATTATTTCATTATGGAGGAAATCCCAAATATTATGAACAGCTCTATTCCCTGAATGATGAGTGAATACATTGTTTTTTAAACACTCTTCTCAACTGTTCATCTTGATCTTGAGTGAATGTTGAACTTTATAAATGACCATACATTAGAACTATGAATAGATGACTTCAAAAATTCAACCAGCAAGTGCTGGTGAAAAACACTGAATAATAGCTTAAATGACAGTGATTCCACCTTTTAAAATTCATAATTGAATTCATGGATGAAATACCTGCATTGTTTTTAGAGGGATTTATGTATTTACAGTTTGGTATTCATTTTCAAATCACTTAGTTCTACTTATAATGTTGTAGATAATCATCATTTCGGATCAAGCAATTAATTGATTAAATTCCCATTTGTTTCATTAAACTTGTTTCTCTAAATATAGAACCAATAATTACTTTATGCAGTACATTTTCGAAGAGTCAAATAAACCAAACGGTCGAGAGTAGGCCTACTGACCACAGAAATGAATGAATTGTTCATGGTATCCAAAAATATGTTGTTCACCAACAAGTTATTTTGACCTTGGGACACACTGATTATTTACCAAATCCTAAATGGAGATTGATGCTAATAATAATTCAACTGATTGTTGGAATTTCTCATATAATATTACTTTTCATTATTGGGGGTTCCTTGCCAAGAAATATAATTGAAAACTTATACAGATTACAAACAATCAATTTCAGAATTCACTTTGCAAAGTTTTTTTATAATGAATAATAAATTATAACTTTTTGATTCCAGGCCTAGTGGTGTACCAGCCAGAAGTAGAGGATGACAAAGAAAATCAACTATGAATAATATTCCATGGATATAATTCATGTATGATGTAGTAGCCTACAGAAGAAAGAGATGGACTCATCTAAGAAATATATTAATTTTTTCAGTAAATCTTGATGTGTTTATTTTATGTTATTCATAATAATATCCTCTTTGGTGGGGGGTTGGGCGATTGCTCCTGCTAACTGCTTCAATTCAGGTAGTTTAAGAAAACAGCAAGTGACATGAAGCTAATAAAATAAGTTTTGATGGTTTATACTTGAGGGATTTTTAAAACTATATTCAACCCAACAGCATCGAACTCTTATCAACAACTTTATTGGTTCTGTATGGCTTCTGCTTCTTTTGGAAATAATAAAATTATTTAACATTGCTGACTGGCAAATGCTATAGGTAACATGTAAAATAATAGACTCGAATTTTATATAAAATAAGGTAAGCTATCACAATTATGTATTGCATTAAGAATTAAATAATAGTACTCATGTACTGCATTGAACGGGTAATAATTCTTTGGATATGAAAAATAACTCAAGCAAAAGTTGAAAATATTATGTTCCAAGCCACATCAAATATAATTACTTTTAATTCAACCTTCTAGACTATATTTCCAAGGTTTTGATTAAAATTGATAAGCTTTTAGAACATTATAGTAAATAAGAAGTTTGAATGGCTACTCTAATTCTAATGAATATCTAATAAAGTATTCATTTTAATAGGGCAACTTTAATGTTTAATTATGAAAAATAACTAGTAGGCCTACCCTAATATATTCAAAATAAGCATGACCAGTTTCTAATTATATCATTGTCAAGAGAGTCCTTATTGAAAATGTCGAAACTAATCATGTTTCATTTTGGAATATCACTAGGGTACTAGTTACCTTCAAAATTATTGATAGATATTTATCCATTTTAAAATAGGATATGTGTTTTTTAAAGTACCATAACAGAACCTGTTTATTCTAGCAAGATATAGTTATCTCAACAATAATTATTAGAATTAGTTCGCCTGTTTGAATACACTTTGTACATGTCATATGTGTTACAGTAATCTATAATAATAACTTCTAAGATTCGTATAGCTTTTACTGGTGAGGAGTCCCTAATTGAACCTTGCCTAAAAAGGCATATTGATTTAGGCAGGCAATGGGCCTCACTATTCTTATTTAAGTATATCAGCCGGGACCGTACCTATCCATTGATCAAAAAGGGGACTGCTAAAATAAAATTGCCTAAAAAACGTTTACAATATTTATTTCTCTTGGTGTAATATAACCCGTAGATTCCAAAAATGCCAAAAGTAAAGCACTCATTTATTAATTTGATTTTTTTTTCGATAGAGCTTCAATAGGCCTTTGAAGTTGAATACGGTACTCATAGTAGGTAGGCCTACCTATACACGATGTGATTCAAAGAACATGCATTGACTCTGAAGGCAATTGATTCTAGTTAATAAAATAATTATAATTCTAATATATATTTTAATAATGGAATGCTTCTAGTTAATAAAATAATATCTTATTAATAATGAAATACAATCAGTTACTTCAAATAATTCACCCTTACAAATTTCAAGCATAGGAAATGAAAAGTTAACTCTTTGATTGACATGCCTATAAAGCATAAAATTTAGCATAATTGAAGTAACTAATAATTGTGGAAAAGTTATTTGAGTTATAAAAAGCAATTTATTCACTTTATTGAATTAAATATCCAATAATCATTTTAGAATTACCTTTTGGACAACCCAAAAAGTTCATTACCCATAACACATAAAGCAAAATTCATGTCAAAGAACTAGTTCTTTGAATGTTACTGTTTCTGCCCGCTTGGGTGCGCTGCAATCGATTCTGCTTCTGCCCGTTACGAAAACACAGCTTGAGTGCGAAACTTGGTCACAATCACAATCGCATTAAATGAGCGTCTTCAGGGATACACTGCTCCAATGACTCGAGTGACTCGAGCTAGGTGACCCGCGTTTCATGGGAGCTTTTGACAGTTCATCACCCGGTCGCCATCTTTGATTTTTCTAGCCCGGGTCAGGAATCGTGACCCGACCAAATAGTACGGGCTACGAAGTTCTAGCTCGAGTCACCCGGAATCGGAGCGCTCCTATTGGTTGAAAGTTTCGCGTCGTCTGCTCGGTCTGCAGTCAAGTAAACAACACATAAGTAAATGCAAATATGGAGGATTATTACGAATACAAACATGAGTTTGTTTTTGAAGGCATATTTTATAAAATAATTAGAAAGGAGGAAATTTACACATTATTGGCTGGTAAGTTTATTAATTGCATTTTTGACAATATTATTAGTTTAGTATAACTATTATATTAAAATATATTTGTGCTCATGACGTGATCTACGGTATCCAAAACTGTTACAGTAGGCTTTTTAGTGTTCATCAAGGAAATTGTGAATAATAAAATAAATAATATAATATTATTCTGTGTGGTCATGAAAGTTATTGATCCATTTAAATAGCATTGAAATATTTACTTTTGATTTTGGCTACTTCTGTTTCTTCTTAGATTTTTATAGCTGTTTAACCTCAATACCTATTCGTATTTTGTTTATGGCATAATTTATTAAAAAATAAATAGAATTTCATTATCAAATTTCAGAATACTTAATCGGCTAAACATAAACTTGAACCTAATAAACTTCCCTCATTTTCATTTCATTAAAAAGTTTGTTATTCTATGGTATAGGCCTAATTTAAATTTAATAGCTCAAGTACTGAAACTTCATGATTTTTGTTTTACAGGCAGCTTGGACTTCTTCAGTCCTATCTGAATCTGAAACAAAACTATGGCCACATCGAGATGGCTGGTTTAGCAGCAGGTAAGGCGCTTTCATGCAATCCTCTTATAATATAATTTCTATCACATACCGTAATAACGATTAGTGATAGTAGTCACATTGGTATAAATAATTTTACCATATTCTGCTGCTATTTTTTGTAGATACTGTGATAATTTACACCAAGCTAAAAACTTGGAGCTTTTACATTAGAGTTGTCATTCAAAGTTTTAAACAAATTATGGCAATATGTTAAAATTACAGTGAAATTGCTTCCTCAACTTGTAAAAATCCCTCTATCTAACATGATTTTTGTTTTCCATACATTGTAAACACTGAGAAAGTTGCCAACAAAATTTTCCTTCATTACAAGTCCATGCAGACTATGCTTTCTTAGCGAAAATTTTGACAGCTCTTGTTGCTCTAGATTGTTTGAGAACAGCAAATTTTTAAAGATAATCAACAACTTTTTTATAGAAGAATCTGTGAAAACTTTGGTGTATAATATGCAGCTTTAAACCCATTGCATTTTGAAAACTTAAACCAAGCTACTCCACAATTGAAAGAAGTCTGTCTTTTCGTCAATACTAAAGAAGATACAGAGAAAAACATAGAAGACTTACAGTATAGAGAAATCTCTAAAACTGTGAGACGAATAAAATGTTTAGGAAAATTTGTAACCTTTAATTTTTCCTAGGATAGTCAGTATTTGATTAACATTGGTGTTGCTATCCTTTTGCCAGATTTTTTACAATGTTGAAATATGATCAATAATTGTTAATTATTAACAAAATTTTCAATCTAATTATGCAAGTGTATTATTTATTGAAAAGTAAATTCACTTGATGAGTACAATAAATTGATTGTTCTAAAGAAGAATGAACAATTACATAAGATATACTGGTATCAGCTATAAAAGGCAGAGAATCGGCAACGTTGTTCTTCTATATTACTCTACTGCCAATATAACGTGACCTCACTATAGACGCGTTTCTTCTAAGTTATATGTGATTATAACATAATTTGAGCTACTCTTCCGGTGTAATTTAATCAAGCTTCTGTAAGATTTTGTAGCCAAGCTCGAAGTTTCCTTCAAAAGACAACTTCAAATAAGTGGCACTGATACAGCCTGTTTGAGAGTGATTTATAACATATTGAAAATTAAGAACTACAATGTATTTTGCAAGCACCACTGTATATAGACTGCACTACTTGTAATTATAACATAATGCTTAGTAGACCTACCTTATGGAAGTCAATCATGTTCACTACTTAATGATGTTTTAATATCATTGTTTTCTTTATGTTACAGAAGTCACCACAGAGGGTCATGTGTGGACTAATGATGCAACAAAAGTGAAATTTATTTGGGATTAAAAGTTAACAGACCGTTGTGCAACCCGGTGATAATCTTGTATTAAAGGAAGTTCTTATGTAGCAAGCACAAGTTATGAATTTGGTAAAGGCTATTATTATTAATTACATCAGATGACTTTTGTTGCTGCAAGAGTGTCGACCATGTTCATCTACTGAAGCTGCAATGACATCCACTATCTCATAGAATGTTCTATAAGCAGTACTTTAGAAAAATTATATCTGTCATCAGCAGCTAAGAATGTCTCTGGTTTGCTCAACATCCAAACTGTAAAAAGTATTTTCTCCTCAAGAGGTATTTTTATATTTGCAGGCTGATTAATTCTCCTTCCTATAACTTCTAAGAGCACCTAAAAATGTTGATGTTAATCTTTGTAAAATTGGAATTTAATAAAAAAACAAACAATCCACCAATTTTCGATTTGAAATACACCATGTTTGGTTTTTCGTATGGCCTATATCTTACAGTACCTCTATTATACGCTCATATGGCCCGCCGCAAAGTAGACCCACGCTAATCCACGAAAAGCAAAAACACCGTGGGATGTTTTGTAAACCATTGCTATAGAATAATTATTATTCATAATCAATCAGCTGACAAGTGGATTATTCATTGCATGTATTACACAGATGTCTGGAGAGGCTTAGCAATGGTTTACAAAACATCCCACGGCGTGGGTTGCTTTTCATGGATTAGCGTGGGTCTACGTTGTGGCGGGCCTATAGTTGGGTCTAGTCAACTATGACCATCCTATAACTGAAGACGTGATCGATCTATCCAGGAATGCCTGGTCATTGGAAATAAATGATAATAATTTGAAATAGTCTACAGCACTGATTTCATTATAAAAAATGATATAGTCAATTTCGAATAAAATAACAAACCAGTTACTTGAAATGAGTAACAACTTGAGAGAAATGGTGCAACAACAGAAACTAGTCTCTCAAAATGTTTTTATAAAAATTTGGTTTAGAAAATGTAATGTTGGCTCTATTTCTAAACTCATTTTGGTTCTTTTAAAATGTCGAAAGTAAATCAGTTTTTCTTTCATTTTTATACAATTTAAAAGCAGCCAAAATATATTTTTAGGGAAAATGGTATTATTTTCATTCAATGAAGACTAGTGCAGTGGTCTCTTTGATGACGCCAAAAAATATAGTCCTATAATATATAATGATTATTAAACAAAAATCCAAAATCTACACCGCGACCCACTTGGTATGTTCTCAGTAGGTGACCTGAATAGAATAATGCTACATTAACTATGTTTACAAAATTTCAATGGAAAGATTCTGATGATAATAGTATGGAATCTTTTATCTGCATGGTTTGCTAAGACATTCTAAAATGGCTTTTAAACTCACTCATATTATAAAGTGATATTATAATTTCAAAATAACCCAAGTTGTGAGGTCTCGTATTATTACATTCCTGTTGGAATAATTCATTGAAAACCCTTAAAGGATTTCCCAATTCCTCCTCAGCAACTGGCCCTACTAGTTGCTGGCCTCCTAGAATAAACTCATTTATTACAGCATGAGCCATGTTTGTTTTGCAAAACAACTTACTTTTAGTGTCACACCAGTGTGTGTGTGTTTTATTCAAATATTCGCGCCATCCGAATATTCAAAAGTACGCGCCAAACAGCATCGACCGGTCGATGTCTGGTTGTCGTTCCATGGGATCACTAGTCTGCCCCGGGTCAGCCGCCATTTTGTTCGGCTCTGGGTCACTCGAGTCACTGACTCAAAAGTATCCCTGAAGATAACCATTGTTTGCTCACTTGGTCGATTATATAGACCATAAATCGGGCGTAAAGCGCGAAACACATTTCGAACCGAACACTGATTTTGGTAATAAAATTCAATGATTTGCAAGCGTTGCTCGTTAGTAAGTCTATTCATGATGAAATGTCAAAGCATACTGAGCAAATACTAATGCATGAAAATCATAACCTCAAAAAAATCTGAGCAAATACTAATGCATGAAAATCCTAACCTCAAAAAAATCACCCATTATTTATATTACAAGTAGCCCTAAAGAAAAAATCTGGTGTGGCGCACTCACACAGCTTTCCTTGCCGTTATGAAAATTCATCACCTGACGCTAGTGACAGGACAATAACGCTGGAGACACAGAAGGTCTGCTATCACTTCATATAGTGAATGATTTAATAGAATCAACAGTTACCAACAGTTTGCAATTGAATAGTCACATTTTCTCGAATTTCCAGCTTATTTTAAAATTTAGGTGAAAATGTTACTGAACATTACTTGTTGAGATTTGTTTAATCTTTTCCACTTGAAAATTTGTATCTGAAGCCTGATAATTGGGAACCTAAAACCAAACTTTGCATTGATGGGGCGGAGCTAATGAATTTTTTACAGATGGGACTTGTGGCAGTTGATAGAGTTTATCAATGACTATTTTAGCTATAAATTTGATCAAAATCGTTGGAGCCGTTTTCGAGAAACACATACAGACCAATACCTAAAAACCACTTTTTGGACTCAGGGGACCTTGAAATGTATAGAAATTTCGAAAATGGGGTAACTTAATTTTTTCGGAAAGCAATACTTTCCTTACCTATTGTAATAGGGCAAGGAAAGTAAAATACGTAGTTTCATACGTTTTTTAAGGGAAAGAATAAAAGTGCGATTGAAATTCACTGCAAATTGTGTAGTTTTTATGGCTTATTTCAACATTTGGAGAGAGTTGATAATGAATTTTGTCAAGCGTAAAAGGCTACTACGGTCGGTGTCTAGACATCTTTGACAAAGTTTGGGGCTGTGACATGAATGGACGACGCTTCGTTGTTCGTTGTGTGATGTTATTCTTCCTTCAACAGAGGATTGGCACGAACGAGAAGCATTTGGCCTTGACATAACGTCATCACCACTCTACACGCTACAAAACTCGTGGTGAATTTCAGTTGCACTTTTATTATTTTTCATTAAAAAACTGATAACACTAAGAACTTTTCATTTGGCGGCAGAAGTGAATGGAAGTGACTCCATATTGGATTGTTCGTAACTGACGAATGAATAGAAATACAAATCTCAGTACCCTTTTAAATTATTTCATCATAACATGAAAATCGCATTAATGTCCGAAACATGTTGTGATAAAATAACTCAAAAAGGGTACTGAGATTTGTATTTCTATTTATATTACAATTAGCCCTAAAGAAAAAATCTGGTGTGGCGCACTCACACAACTTTCCTTGCCGTTATGAAAATTCATCACCTGACGCTAGTGTTCACGCGCATTTCAAGTCTACTATTACTCTAGATCTAGATCAGTCTATACTGCTAGATCTGAGCCAGCTAGTGACAGGACAATAACGCTGGAGACACACGAGGTCTGCTATCTCTTCATAGTGAATGATTTAATAGAATCAACAGTGCCAACAGTTTGCAATTGAATAATCACATTTTCTCGAATTTCGGGCTTATTTTCAATTTTAGGTGAAAATTTTACTGAACATAATTGTAGAGATTTTCATGCTCAATCTTTTCCACTTGATTTTTTTGTTTAAATTGTATCTGAAGCCTGATAATTGGGAATCTAAAATCAAACTTTGCATAGATGGGGCAGAGCTCCTGGAATTTTTACAGATATGGGACTTGTGGAAGTTGATAGAGCTTATCAATGACTATTTTAGGTATAAATTTGATCAAAATTGTTGGATCCGTTTTCTAGAAAATCGCGAAAAACCCTGTTATTGACAACATTTTTGCCATTTTAGCCGCCATCTTGAATTGCATTAGATCGAAATTGTTCGTGTCGGATCCTTATATTGTAAGGACCTTAAGTTCCAAATTTCAAGTCATTCCGTTAATTAGGAGATGAGATATCGTGTACACACACACACACACACTAATACAGACCAATACCCAAAAACCACTTTTTTGGACTCGGGGACCTTGAAACGTATAGAAATTGGAGTACCTTAATTTTTTTTCGTAAAACAATACTTTCCTTACCTATGGTAATAGGGCAAGGAAAGTAAAAAGACAATAAAACTGACGAATGAATCATGGCAGCCAATTTTACAGCACTGCCATTAAGCCTGGAAGAAAGTTCCCTGAAAATTTCAGCTTTTTCCTGCCATTTACAGGGTTACTAAACAATAGAAAAACTCAATTCTGGAACGATCCTCGTATTTCATGTAAAGCTTGTTGAAAGAATCTTGAAGGTATATATCAGATTGACGTTAGCCTCGCAATCATTCTACTTACCTCTAAAAAGACTAATGAGAATACTCATAGGTCAACTCACACTTACGCGACTCAGGTCGAGAAGAGACTCGACTCTAGTCGAGAGCATGTGTTTTCAAATGGTGACGTCGCGGAGACTAGAATCGACTGGTCTGAGTGTCACCATTTGGAAACACATGCTCTCGACTAGAGTCGAGTCTCTTCTCGACATGAGTCGCGTAAGTGTGAGTTGAGCCATAGAGTGTTCTATTGCACAGTACCGGAATAATTATCATACTTTCAACTCCAATCAACATACGTTTACCATTTAAAAAAATTGTATTTTGTGAAAAGTCGATTCCAATTTTCTAGCTTCAATATTTCATTTTACTCAGGAATCAATATTTCCAAGTTGGCAGCTAAACAAAATCGTCTTAGATTCTGCCTTCAATAATTAATTTTACTCAGGAATCAATATTTCCAAGTTGACAGCTAAACAAAATCGTCCTTTTCAAAAAAATAAAATCAATGACGATAAAATAGTTCTTTTCACTTTCCTCGGTAGTGCAACATGTCGACAGCAATAGAACAAAATAGCATGCTAGAACACAAAATTACATGGACAACGGTCGTTAATAATTATTGAACATTAAATTCAATAATTTCAATTTTGTCGGGTGATAATTGAACACTATAAATTTCAAATTTGTAAATACTAAGATATAGGTTAAATCAATGGGTAAGAAATGGAATGATTGAATAATACAAATGCAGAAAATATCATCTAATTCAACATTAATTTACTTACAATAATAAATAACATATAATTTGCATATTTACAATTGTGTATCTAACATACAAAAAGAGCGATTGAGGATTTATGATATACGTGGAAATATTCAATTAAATACGGTACATCAACATTATATGAATAAGTCACAATCAATGTAATCACAACTATTAATGACTTGTGGAATAGACAAAGTGATAAGAACTAGAGAAGTATTCCTAATACACGGAGTCCAGTTCAAATATAGATATTTTTTTAGAACTTGGACCTTTCTAGTTTTTATTTTGAATAGGCCCTACTTAGCTATGAGATGCAACAATATATACTATTTACAACCTACAAATCATTTAAGATTGAGAACAAATAAATATTGAATAGTAAATGAATTAGGAAAAGTGGTATCCTAGTTGATATGATGCCACAAAAACGAAGTGAAACATATTCAGAAAATCCTGTTTTGAATTTGGTACAGTATTTGAAAAATGAAGTAGGATAAGTAATCAATTTTCAACTGATTTTGATGATTTTTGAAAGAAGTGCAAGCTTACATAATGACTCAAGGCCAAATCGATAAAACCGTCAATATTAGTGTAGTTCTATCATAAAATTTACTATTAAGAATAATTCAACAGTCTGATATCTCCAACCTCATTTAGGGTGAATTGATGTTACAAAGAATAATTGAAATATTTTAGATTAAGTTAATGAATATACGTACGAGATTACTCTAACCAGATACTCAATGAGAAAGAAATTGAGGGGGTCAGAATACAAGGGCTCCAAGTGACATTTTTCAATTTTTATAGTTAGCTACAGTAATTAATAGCTGAAAGTGGTAAAAATCTAGTATACAAAAGGTATAAGCTTAAGTCTAATCAGTGCTGACATCTGGTGTAAAATTTTTAAACTACATTTTCAAACAGCTGTTTATTTGATTAAACAAGGGGTCCAAGTGACTTGGATCCCTTGTTTACAGGACAACGGTTGCTCGTATCCATCAAATTAAATTTAACCTTGATTAAGTCATGTCACCAAGCAAAAGATATCTCAAGAACCAATTAGCCAATCATATAATATTGCAATGAGGTCATTAATCATTGTTCAATTGCTGGTAAATTTGATAGATTTATGTGTAGCTGAACAATAGAGTTTTGTTTGATAAACAAGGGGTACAAGTGATACTTCTTATCACTATTTAGCTGATAATTGAGAAAGGAGAGCAATTTGAGACATGAAACTGTACGTGTGATTTGGTAAAAGTAAACTGAATAGTTATAGGAATAGGTGAATATCATTTCTATATTCATTTCATGAATGAAAAATTAATTAATGTAAGTAAACTTTAGGCTCAATTTTCTCGAAACTAACAATATGTCACCTGGACCCCTTGTATTATAACCCCTTCAATTGTAGTTGTTTCGAAAATAATAAAATTCTTATTATGGTTGATGATTCATAATGATAATACACCAATACAATTCTCGGTCTCGGAATATAGGCATTGGAAAAAGTTCTGATGACAAAAACGATGAGTGAAGTGGACATTTTCTAGTGTTTGACTCACATTTAGGACGATTATCACACACATTCACAGTGAATGGATAAGAAGCAATTTGCTCGAATATTGTGCGCCTTTTGAATGCACAAGACGCCAATTATAGAACCTCAATGTTGCTGCGGCCTCCGAAAATAAACGATGATTGCTAGAAGTCCGACTAGTACAGTGACAAGGTAGAAGTCCCAATTCGGTCCCAGAGATTGGTCCAAATTCAGTAAAACTAGCCATTCTTGCCAACGACTCTGTGAACGAATAAATGAGAAGGTCTATATTATTAGTTTATCAGAGATTGACAATGGTGTAACAACCGAAACCGGTCTTTCTAAGTATCAATAAATCTGATACTGAATCGACGTCTTCATACAACAGCTTACGCTTACAATAGTGGTTTGTCAAGGGTGCTGCGATCTGGTTGTGAGGCTGCTGCGGCAGGAATTGATTTCTTTGATGTGTCCGTGGTAGCTTTCAGGAGGGCAGCCATGCGGTGGGGACTCTAGCTCCTTCTTTGTTGTTAGCTGATATTTATATATCTTTTGTCTTATCATCCTTTCTCCTTTTGTTTTTTTTATGCATGTATTTTGTTATACCCTTTGTGATTAATTGTTAGTGATCTAATGCTGAGGTTTGCCTAATTTATTTTTCTCTTTTATTTGGCTATAGGCTACTTTGAATGCTTTACCTTCATTGCTTTGCTTTAAAATTTAGATTCATTATGTAATATGTATACTTAGGGGGCACTAGCCAATCCTCTTTAACTTAGCTTGTTATTGTTATGCTTGTTATTATGCTTATTATTAGGTTATAATTATGCTTATCAGTATTATTATTATTATTCTTATTTTATATGCTTCTTTTTGTGCTTTTTGATTGTTGTAAGTGGTGTGTACCGTTGGAAAAATAAATAAATAAATAAATAAATAAATAAATCTGTGGTTTTTGACAATTTCTTAGTATTTTTATTTAATTTAAAATGAGAAGGTGATTGTCAAACAAAGTATTTCATACAGTCTTGATTTAACAAATAAACTATAATTGAAAATTAAAAGATAATCGATAAAGAAAATACTTCATAGAGTCTTGATTTTATCATAAGATTTTGTCAATATTCCATATTACCAATTCGCCAAATTTAATCAATTATTGTAAATGTGAGGCTCTTCGTTGTTTTTTTTTCTACCGAAATATTTGTGAAAAAATCAATTATGAACCTCATAATCACAATTGAAACTTTGATGAATTTGGTAATATTTAATATAAATACATTTTTGCAAAAAATATGGTAATGTTAGTGAAAAAACAACCTCACATTCACAATTTATGAAAAGTATTTAATATTCCAATCCTGAAATATTTTGTCAAGATTTACTGACCAAACTTCGCCACGTCATCAAATTAATGAAGAAGAGATTCTATTTTATATTTCACAAAGAAGTTTATGAATATTATATTAGTAAATATCAAAAAACACTTTATTGACATGGGCTACTTTTTAAATTAATAAAACAATATAAAAATCTTAAAGCACCCTTTATTTTAAGCAACCTTATTTAAAAGTTTTTTTTTTAATAAAGGGTGCTTTGAGATTTTTATATTGTTTTAGTAAATATCACTACATTAAAATGTTCGTATATTGGTATTGTATTATTTACTTTCAATTATTACACAGCAAAATATCGACTACCGAGAGCAAACAATTGGGATGAGAAACCCGTCTGTAGATTATTGACAGACAAAAACAATGAATTTAATGAATATGAATTTAATTAAATCTATGAATCTTATTTTCCTCCACAGTAGTTTGTAGAGCTTTTGAAAGATGTCTTCGATAGAACGAAAATCTAATATTGGCCGAAATTGAAGTTAAGCCCTATAGCATTATTGACGACTTTCTCCAAGATTTTCGAAAGGGTTATATTTCAACAGATGTCTGCTTACTTGGAGAATGAAAGAATATTTCATAATAAACAATATGGTTTCAGAAGGGGTGCATCAACTAAGTCGGCCACGTTTGATGTTATATCCGATTTTGTTGGGGGCTCTGGATGGGTCGCGGAGGGCTGTGGGTGTCTTCTGTGACTTATCCAGAGCGTTCGAGATGGTCGATCATGAACTCCTTTTGAGTAAGCTTGAATTTTATGGATTTATAGGTCATGCAGAGGTGTTTTTGAGATCCTATCTTGTGGATAGATACCAGGCTGTGAAAAATGATTGTGATGGCTCTCAGGTGCTTTCTGAATGGCAGATGGTTAAGCGAGGGTTTCCTCAGGGCTCCATACTTGGGCCTACATTGTTCAATATATTTATCAACGACTTATCCTACAATGTTGATGGTAAATTGGTGTTGTATGCTGACGACACAACAATCTTACTTGAAGGAAACAACTATCAAGATGTCATGGAGAATGCTAAGATTGCCATGCAGCAGCTCAATGGATGGTTTTATGATAATTCCTTGAAGCTTAATCTAAGCAAGACAAATTTTATTAAGTTCTCTATTAGAGGTAATGAGAATGATCCAGCTATTGTGGGATGGGAGTGTCCTGCTACTGATAAGACAAAGTTTCTGGGGATTGAATTGCAGGCAAACTTGAAGTGGGATGGTCACATAGAGAAACTCCAGAAAAGGCTTTACCATGCTCTCTTTGCTCTGAGGACTGTTAAGTCGAATTCAAATCTCAAGACAGCTCTAAAGGTTTACCATTGTTTTTTTTCACTTATTAGATTTAGTATTTTGTTTTGGGGGGCTGGAAGAATTCATTTGAACACAAACTTAAAAATGCAGACAAAAAGCACTTCGGATTTTGGGGGGAGTGGGTCCATCTTTCTCCTGTAAGACCATATTCAAGGCACTCCGACAACTTACAGTTCCAGCGATATACTTCCTTGAAGTTGTTTCGTTTGTGTTCAAAAACAAAAATATTTTTAATGCTAACCGAATTTGTCATACTTATGAAACACGAGGTAAAAATACAGGATTATTCCAGTTCCCTATCCATAGACTGACTCTTCTCGAAAAGGGACCGTATTATTCAGGACTCAAGTGTTTTAATTGCATTCCCGAGGATATAAGGCTGTGTAGCAGCTATAAGTTATTTGTTTCAAAGATAATTAGGATACTGGTAGAGGCTTGTCCTTATACCATTGAGGAGTGTTTTAGAGCATTCATGTGACTCCATTCTAAAAAATGACATGTTGACTTGAGCACCGCTCAGAATTTGTGGCTTCACACAACAAAAATATAATAATAATAATAATTAAGGCTGGCCACTAACGTAACGTTTCACTGGAACGATACGACTGTACGCCGAAAACCTGAAAGTTAGTGGCAGTCGTATCCGATGCAGTTCTGCAGTAGTTACACTAACTACTAATGCTCTTGCTCTTGCAAGTCATCTGTTACAGAACACTGTTCGCCTGTCAGTCGAAAATGTGCGATTAAACGTTACGTCAGGCCCAAGTTGTCCTGCTAATTTACGGTGAAAATTAGTAAATGTTCAACTCTAATCACTAACTTCAATTTCAAAAAAAGTTAAGTTCTATGGCTTTACTATTAACTTTCAACCCATACGACACATTTCTCAAATTAGAAGAAGATGCAATAAGATACTAAGCGTACCTTCTACGACGTTTTCGAACTTTTTATGAAACTTCAAACAAAGGAAAAATTGATATAAAATTTATTGAAAATTTCTTCGTCTTTCCAACCATATCATTAAATTAGATTTTGACCCGGTTGCACAAAAGCCGGTTAAATTTTAACCGTGATTAATTCCACGAGGATCAGAGGAGTTTTTGAAAAGGTGGCTTCTCTGATTGATTCTTTTGGAATCAATGACGGTTAAAATTCAACCGGATTTTGTGCAACCGGCACTTTGACTGATAGTTTTCTAGTTATTGACCTCTTTCAAAAATATCGAAATATCTATACATCTCGAAAACCAAGGTCGATATCAGAAAATGTTACTGGTCATTTTTTGTGGCAAAATTCATGTAGAATCTATCGCCTTCGGCTATTACGTCTTTCGTGGGACACTCTGTAGAGTAATGCATATATTATGTACTAAAATAAATAATTTTACTCATCAGCTAGGGTGTTAAGAAACGACCACGAACGTGTCTTGTAAATGCAGATTTCGTCTAATTGTGTGCAACTTTTAGGGCCGGTTTCCGAACTCGGAATTTGGCTAAGTTCTAGACTTTAAACAGCGGGAGTAAGAAAATTGGCTTTCCAAAACGAGTCGTAGTCGAAATAATTGTCAAAGTCACGTTTGAATTAAATTTCAAAAAACTAGAAAATTAAACAAAAAATAAAATAAAGAGAAAATAGTGTAAAGTTTCAGCTATTTTGAATAATTTAGAAATGTTTAATTTCGTCAAGGAAAAACGTTTCCAAATATTATAGAAATGAGAAAATAAAACTACGACTACTGTTATAAAACCTGCGACTACGCCCCGTTTTGGAAAGCTAATTTTCTGACTCCAGCTGTTTAAAGTCTAGAACTTAGCTGAATCCCGAGCTCGGAAACCGGCCCCTAGAGTGAAGTAATATTCATTTTTGTACTCTAATGTTGAAGTGAATTGGCTTACCTCCTGAAAATATTTCAGACTGAAGAAGAGAGATAGTTTGAGAAGTGCCAGAGCCACTGGCACCTTGGCATCGGCACTCGTCTCAGCAGCCATGTCGTAACACCGTTTCGCGAGATGGATGTCCTGTAACATCATTTTACCCATCATTACCCTTCCAATATTATATATTATTCACATTTAAAATTACTAATAGGTCAATAAAATTACTAATAGGTCAAGCAAAGTGAAGTGAGAAGCCTACATGTTATTGTCCAAAATGTTGAAGATGGTGAGTACATTAAAACTATGACTTATCAAATAATGTTTTGCTCAAAGTGTTGAAGGTGTGAAGAAATGTCACATAGTGTTCACAAACACTTTCTTTTGAAATGTGTGCAGACAACTTGGCAGATACTTGTCATAATTATGGTTGATAACAATACTTGTGACAAATAAGAAGGAGCATAATGACAACAAGACAGACTACTCTATTTTCAACATTAACTTCTTTTCTTATTCTTCTTCTACTTCTACTTCTTCATCTTCATACTTCTGTCGTTTTCTTCTTCTTCCACTTCTTCTTCTTCTGCGTCATCATACTTCTCTCTTCTTGTTCTTCTTCTTCAGCTCCTTGTTCTACTTCTTCATCTTCATACTTCTGTCTTCTTCTTCTTGTTCTTCTTCTGGATTTCCGACGTCTTCTTCACCCAAGTTGTTGTTCTTCTCCTACTCCTGTCTTCTTCTACTTCTCCTGTCTCTTTCTTTTTCTTCTTCTCCTCCTCCTCCTCCTTCTTCTCCTGTTTCCTTCTTCTTCTTTTTCTTTCTGGAAGAAAAACCTGCAATCCACAAATCTTCTCTTCTTGGAAGAAGAAAATGGAAAAGAAGATTCGTAGGCGTACAAGGAAAATGCACTCCAATTTTTCCAAACTTTGATTTCTTATTAGTTTTTAATTAATTTTATAAACTATCAATGTTGAAAAATTAATTATCAAACAAATGAAGAATATCAAATTTCTTGCAGTATGAACTAATTTTGTGAAAAATCACTATAAGGAAATTATGATTGATGTTAGAAATTGATTTCCTAAAAAGTTTACTTTTATAGACTTTGTGGATTTTCCTTGCATGCCCACGATTATGATAAGAAGATGACGACGATGAAGGACCCAAGAGAAGAAAAAAAGCAAGAAGAAGAAGACAGAAGAATCAAAGAAAATAAGAACAAGAATACAAGATAAGAAGAAGGCGGAAATAAGAAGGAGAAGAAAAAAAGGAGAGGAACTACACGCCACAAATTCGTGAAAAGGTATATAAAATACCTTCATTTCCAACAACTTATCTTCTTCACCTTGTTATTGATCTCTTGATGAGGTGAATAGTGAGTGGTGCGCCTACCTGTTGCATGCCGAGCCCCTGTTCGTGCATGTAGCCGAGGTTGAACATGGCCTGCGCGTTGTGCTGCTGCTCGGAGGCGTGGCGATAGTGCATGGCGGCCGCCTCGTAGTCGACCGACGTGCCCAGGCCGTAGTAGTGGTAGTCGCCCAGCTTCACCTGTGCGGCCGAGTAGCCCTGAGCCGCGGCACGCCCCCACTGCGCCAGGGCACGTACAAACGCCTCGTCCGCGCTACTCCACAGGGTCACCTCACCTAGCGAGACAAACGAGACATGAATATCGACATAGACAGATATCGATATTTTAATATCGATATAGATAGATATCAATATTTCAATATCGATATAGATAGATATCGATATTTTAATATCGATATAGACAGAAATCTATATTTATATAGACAGTGTTTCTAAAATATACCGACAAACTTCGTGAGGTGTTTCCTTTCAACAAAAAACAAAGTTCCTGTCAACATAGGTCCTAAAATGCTTTGTTACCGAGATTGATTAATTGATTTTTATTCCGCGCTAGGTCTAGACAGATCCATTGCACATCAAAAACATTTAACAGCAGAAATTATACGTAGCATAAGAAAAAAATACAGACTTATCGGCGGAAGATCCCACATTTTTCTTCAAACTCAATTTTATAATTTTGTGGCAGCTTTATGAGGGGACTTGTCAAATCAATTTTCAATTTTATTTTATCACAAACAAAATGCATTTACAGAGAAAAAATATTCAAAAAACAAATTTGTGAATATTTTCCCCACATAGTCGAATCTGTGTCTGGAGAAGTACCAATACAAAGTAGCCTATGATAATCAACTCTTATGTAAAATTAGCTCAGAAATCCAATGGAACCAAAAGTTTGCTACTCCAATGATTATTGAGATAATGGACAAATTATGCCAAGAAACTAAATTTTTCAACTTAAAAGTGATAGAAATAGGATGCCTTAGGACGAGACTATGTTAGGCGTGATTCAGGTGCCAACCCAATCACCCAATTGGAGAGCTTACTGCCCTGCCGACTCTGAAAACGCCTAATATGGTCTCGCCCTTCGTGTTGACCGGTATTTTGAATCTTATTGTAGGGAATTCAGATCTGAAGAAGATATTCTCAATAATTTTTCCGTTTGAAACGCACCCAAAACTCTTAAATAAGAATTTAAAGAAGACAAAACAGAATTTTTGAAAAGACTGCTGTTACTTGTGAAATTAGGAGTGCAAGGTCTATAAAAACCAGGTCAAGACACCCGTGCTCCTTATGGACGGCCATTTTGTGCGGTTTTTATGGCGGTACATTTGAAAATTCAATTTGCTCATAACAAAATCATGCACTATGCATTTTAAAATGACTATTTATGTATTAAGAGCGTAATGCGCGACTTTATCGCTCGCACAAAACAGTTATCACGCGACGCGAAGCGGAGCGTGATAATTTTGCAATAGCGATAAAGAAGCATTACGCGCGAATTACATACAAATTTTTTTCTACAACTGCCCAAACCTGTTAAATTACTTATATCGACGGAGTTACAATTACCGACTTTTTAGGTTAAGATCTGACCTTTTGGCGAGCTGCTTACCATCAGCTGATTGGCGAGCGTAAAAAACTCTTCTGCGCATGCGCGAATGATTTGCGAGCGTAAAGTAAACTTACGGCGCATGCGCGGATGGTTAGCGAGCGAAAAAGTAAATTCTCCTCAGAAATAAGCTGTTTTACGAGGAGAATTGAGTATGTAAATTCTTTTTTTACGCGCAGTTGTAAAAAAAAACAATATTCTGGTTCAGATAATATATAAATTCAGGGTTTAGATTTTTTAATAATGAATTTTCAATAATAAATGGTTCAATAATTCATTTATTTATTATTAAAAATATTGTTCTTATTCTTGTAACATGTTATGGTTCATAAGGTATTGGGACAAGCAGCTAACCTCATAAACAGTTTAAAGTTCCCAATCAATTAAATCTAAAAATCATTAATTCAGTTAGTTGGAATCTAAATATTATTATTGTATCGGAATAATTTATTTTACTATTCAAAGCCAAGCAACAATAAGCCATTGAACAATATTACAAATAACACATCATGTTGTTTAATCTATATAATGATAACAGCTGAAAAAATTGAAAATTGGTGAAGTAGAACCCCATAAAATGGCGATTTTGCAATGCATCACGGGATTGTGTCATGACCTGTATTTATAGACCTTGTTCGGAGAGAATATTCAAAATATCCCTTCCATTAACGCTCTATCAAAGAATTCAGTTCTGAAGAAAAATTTCTCAATAATTGTTCCGTTTAAAACGCACCCAAAATTCTTGGATCAGGATTTAAAGAAGACAAAACAGACAGAAGACAAAAATGAATTTTTGAAAAGACTGCTGTTACATTTGAAAGTAGGAGTGAACTTACCCCTATCGAGCATGAATGCGGCATTACTCTGAGCGACTTCGTATCCGAATTCGGCCAACAGAGAGTAGGTCAAGAATGCCTCGTTGAATCTGCCCTCCCTGTACATAGTGTGCGCTTCCATCAACTTCTCCCCCCAACTGCCTCTCTCAGCCACATTCTTGTAAAACTGAAACAAAAATCACATCCATACAAATAAATTCCTTTATACATTCAAAACAATTACAGATCGTATAGCTATGACTAGGAGAGAGCAACAGAATCAGCCCATCACATTACAAAATTTTCTTTCGCGAAATCCAAGTCCCTAATAGGGAATGGCGGTTCCCAGGTCACACATTTTCTCTTTATAGCCTGATCTTCACTAGTAGAGTTGGTGGTCGAGTAACTGGCATACTAACTCTACCGAGCTAACTCTACTCTACTTACTTGGTCCAGTAACTGTTTTCACTACAATTTGAGACCTGAGATCGGAAACCGGCCCTTATATTATTTATGTAGAATGAATATAATTTTTTTTTCAGAAATTAATTTTGGAGTAGATGTAATAACTAAAACTCTTTCAAACTCGTTTTTAAAGTATTTTTATCCAACAAATACGAATTACTTTCCGAAAATTACAAGCTATTGTTGGTGCTAAATCCATAATTTCAAATATCAAATAAGTCCGAAATCTAATAATAAACCAGAGATAGATAATGAAGTAAAAATCAAAGATTATTTATCTTTGTTCAAATTAGAGACACAGAAGGATTGGATAAACCCAATTATGAAGTTCAAAATTGATGGTCGTCTTGCAATTACAAGTATCAAATGTTTAAATGGATATATTCCGAGATATCAAGTTAAATTCCTAAATGTTTTTAAAGACAGCATTTGGATTCTTTGGATAAGTGTATAAACTCGTGTTTGATTAAGTGTGTAAGATATGGTAGCTAAATTAATTTCAACAAACGGAGGACCGAATAAATGAGAGCGTTATTGCGTTGTTAATGGGCCATATGAATAAAGTTGAGCATTTGCTTATACTTCTAAAATATGGAGCATTTGCCTCATTTTCTATGAATAAAGGTAAGCAAACCCTTTTGCTCATGCTCATCAAAAAAATAGTTTGAGCATTTGCTCAAAAGTAAAAGCTTATACTCAAAATTGTATGAATAAACTAGAGCATTTGCTCAACTTCTGAAGCAAATGCTTCAAAAAAGATGAGTCTAGTCTAGAGCAGTTTATCACCTTTTGCTCATAGTAAAATGGCTCAACTAATTCGTATGAGGAAGAGGAAACTATACCAGATACGATCACAACCAATAAATGAGAACTATAAAACTCTTTTTAGATTCAACCATATATATATATATATACCATTATTCCTACAAAAGAATAAATAATGAATAATAAGAATAATTTATCTGATATATTATTTTAGCCATCACAAAATAGGACATAGGCATTTAAGAAGATGAGAGTATAGACGATTATAAGAAGGCTATTGATATTATAAGATTATTATAGAGATGACATTTTTAAACTCTATTATTTCAAAGTTCTAAACTCAACTAGCCTAAAACTCTATTCATAAATAGAAAACAGAGAAGACGACGCAAACACAAGCGGTGTCTCCTACTTGCATATTTACCGTCTACGTGAGCTATAAAAACAATGTAAGGTCACAAAGGCGAATCAGCTGATGAAAAATCGTTAAAATACGTGAGAATTTGCTCCAGAGTTCAGGAGCATAAGGTAAAGCTTATTCATATAAAAATGAGCAAATGCTTATGTTTCTACCTAATGCTCATGAGCAAAACCTCATGCTCCATTCTCATGCTCATGAGCATATGCTTTGGTTTTATTCATATGTCCCATTGTGTTTGCAATGTGCTACAGCTTGCAACATTACAGAGGTGTATTTGTTTGTTAGACTAACTTCGACAGCAGTGGTGCAAGAGCGCATCATCCCGGTGCCCGTGGCGTGCATCTGAGCCAAGTTGTAAAATGCCAGAACATGGCCAGACTGCGATGCCATACTGAAGAACTTATTCGCCAATTTGTAGTCCCTGCGAACGCCTAGTCCACCTGTAAAAGCAACAAACAACAATTCAAATTCAAATTGAACAATTTCTTCGTTTACAACAATGTAAAACGAAAATATAAACAATTTAAATTGAATTTAATTATTCTTCGTTCACAACAATTTACAACAAAAATATAGAATCAGTATGAAGAAGACTCCTAACATGAACAATTATTATCATTCTACAATGATACAGTTGATGGTGAATGATGCTGGGAAACTGTTGCTTTCGCAAACTTCAATTATGATAGAAATTAATTTCAAAACATTAAAATTATAACCAATAAGTAAATGAGGTAATTTCCTGTTCATAAGCCGCGTTACAGTCTGTTCAGCTGTCAGTTACAGTGAGGTTTAGGGAATTCTAACGTAAATATTACAGATGCGCACTGATGCCAATAAAAATACTGCTTATTATGTTGATTTTTCACTTGTAATATCTCTTTTGTCATAGTCATTCAATCTTAGCTGTTTTCCATGCATGAAATCAATCCGGTAAACAGCTGTTTGCAGAACAAATAAACATATGATTCTCATTACAGCATACTCTACTGTAATGAAACCATATTATGTTTTATTTGCAGTCGAGTATGTTTCCTAGTTCCAAAATAGGAACAGCAAAACTGCTACAAAAAAAAAAACAACCTTCAGCGCTCCAGGTGGAAGTTTTGTCAACTTCCACAAAATTCCTGATTCAGAATTTGTAAACTAGGTTATGTTTATAGAATGCATGTAGTAACTTCAACACAAGCAGGTAGCGTTTTATATTTCTCAATTATTCTTTATTAGATTATTATGACAAAAAATAGTGTACGTTACTTGGACCTGAATTTCTTTTGCAGTGCTCGAATGAAATTCTAATCTCGGCTAACGCATCGACTAGAAACATCATTCTCGCCTGCAAAAGACCCCTTCCCGTCCATGTGACGTAAGATACTATTTCAACTCAAATTCATTTATTGCATAAACTGTAGGATTAATGTAAAAAATATTATAAAAAAGAGTTATAACGCTGACATTCATTTATAAACGTCCACTTATTGGATACAACCAACAAATACAATATCCAGAAAAAAACAATAGAATTCATAGAATAGAATGACTGCCTTTCTTTCTACTAGAGAGCGAAGTTAGGGTGCAGTCGGTCCTCTCTCAACTCTCTGTTACATTATAACAATATAAAAATAAAAGTACAAACAATATATCTAATTAAGAAAAGAAAATGATAATGATGATCCAATTCTCAAATATAGAGAATTGTGACTCACTGAAATACATGATGCCGAGTTGTAGTTGTGCATCCTGTGCCGAATTAAAATAATCTGTAATCATTATATAACTCCTGTTTTAGCTTTTGATGAATTGTAGGAAGAGTTAGAAATTAATGCTGTAATAGATTTATTTACAGCGGTTCATGTGTGACCCCAAACCAACTTCATGTAAGTACCACCCCTTTAGTTCCGCAACTTTATGTAACACCGCTTCCAGACACCCGTTCAGATGACAGGTTTAGGGACGTAAGATGACGTCACCGTCAGGCCAAATTCAACCGGTAAAAGTTCACCGGCAAAAACAAGGTACCGTAACCTCGACGATAAAGCGACGTACAGACCAACGAAAGTGCAGTGTAGTGAAACAAAAAGTTCATACAAGAATGTTAATCAATAGTGGGGATTCGAAATTTATGAAATGGGTTACATGGGTTATTATCGATAAAAATTGGGTTCAACGGCCTTTTCTTTCTTGGGTTTTTGCATTGAAATTAACTTGTTATTTTATGACTGATATTGTTTGGTTTTGTGACGTATTGCTATCTAAACGAGGGATAGTAATGCGCCCCCAAATCAGATGAAGAATGTCAACAAAGTAACATGATAAGAAAACAAGGATATTGTCAAATTTTATTATTCACTAAAAATTTATTAAAAACTTAAAAACAGTACCATGGTTTCACGTTTACCAAGGCATCATCAGATGTACTGTATGTATTGGTGAAATTTGACAATATCCTTGTTTTCTTATTATGGAGAAATTTCACAACACTACCATCAATTCTACTAATTTTATTAAAGTAACATGAAATTGTTGTTTCCTTTGTCCGATTTAGTTGCCAATGTTTATTGAAGTTGTTTGTATTTTTTCAATTATAGTTTATAGTAGAAACCTATTAAATCAGTTATGGCAAGATTAAATGAAGTTTTCTTGACTCTAGCCCGTTCACCTGCATGAATAAAGTATACTCAGGTATTTTCTAGATGTATCGGCCTATTTCGAAATTCTAAATTTTATTCCAAATTATCTTTTTTATCATCTTTTAAAAGGCCAGGCACAATCCCCAGAAAAGAGAAAACAATGGATTACATAGACATTTGTGACTCACTGAAATACATGATGCCGAGCTGCAGTTGTGCGTCTACCCAGCCCTGGTCGGCGGCCTGCGAGAAGAGCTTCAATGCCTTGCTGTAGTCCTTGTCGACGCCGCGACCCTGCAGATGCATCAACCCCAGCCCACTCTGGCCCACCGGGTTGCCCATGTCCGCCGCCTTCTTGAAGTACTTGTACGCCGTCTCGTTGTCTGCCTTCACCACGTCGTTGCCTTCGAAGTAGATCTGAACAACGCAAAACAAAACATCCATCAAACAAATTAGCATTGAAGAGATCTGGATCCATAGAAGAATATTAATAACAATGAACGACACTACAAGCTTGCAGTTGGATGGATGGGAGTTGCAGTTTGAATCCAAAGAACATCTACAACACTTGGTCTACATTGGTATAATGGATTCAAGTTTTGTGAAAGTAGTATTTATATTAAAAGTAGCCCTAAAGAAAAAAGACGACTTGACTTCAAGTTTGCAAAATACATTAATCTTATACAAAAATTAAATTAAAGTAAACTTTATTACTGTAAATGACTATCCCGCAATGACTAATGTTAACGCCCCTTAATGGTGGATTAGAATCCATCAGAATCATCAACAATTTTGAGATAATTTTAATAATAGTAGAATGGAGTAATGACCTTGCCGAGGAAAGCCATGGCGATAGGATTGCCTGCATCGGCTGCTTGTAGGAAATAGTGTAGAGCTCGCTGCGGGTCCTGAGCCACGCCACGCCCACCTTGGTAATGCAACTGGCCCAGTCCAACCTAACAACACAAACCCAATCAATTAGTGTAATCAATAGAAACAATTTAACAAGTCACAACATACATGTGTAATGTTATATTTATTATTTACTAGCTGGCCCGGCGAACTTCGTTCCGCCAAATAGTTAATGCCATCTCATGACAAACTTTAGCTTGATACACACCTGAGGAGGCGCGATGCGGCATTTTGCATTCAGGTGCTTCTTGCTTATTGGTTTGAATGGAAGAGCTCACACACACTGAATCGGGCAGCATGGAACGGTGTGATAAGGCAATCTCCGTAAGATCAACATTTTGTATCACCAAGCCGCGCCTCCTCAGGTGTGCTTAGCCTTAGCTTAATCTGATTCACTATATTTTTATGAAAATTATCCAACAATCAGTATTTACATTTATATCTCAATATGGATTTCCTATGTGCTTAGTTAGTTGTTCAGCAGTTTGTATTTTTAGATCATTATAGTTGAAAGCACTTGCTGGGAAATTGAATTGTATAATTATCTCCTTGATGCTGATTTTCCCATGCATATTCTAAATTTAACGCATTTCGAGTTTTACGACCCAAGTTTGGTCGTCGTTCGTACCGCGGCATTATTATTAGAATTAGAATTTTGTAAATCAGTAAAAATAAAATAGAAAACTGATCTACCGACGGCTGTTGGATGACGCAAAAAATCTCCTCCCATAAGGATTACATGTAAACTTTCTAAGGACCGTAAGAAAGAGTTCTGAAGTCTGATTATAAATTTGATAGGCTATAAACCTGGTCTTGAACATAATAAACACAACTAAAAAAAATCATCAAATTCGGTGCACACATAAAAAAGTTATTGAATGTCAAAATTTGAAGTTCGATTTTTATTTATATAGATTCATATGGCTTTTATCGACAGAGATCCTTTTAGATGTTCTGCCTTGCCGTATTACCCAATGTCATTTCCTAGTTACACTCAAGTTTATAGGTTATTTATTGAGTTCTTCAAGTTATATTAAAATGGTGAGATATTTTGCAGTCCGCTTCAATCGTCAACACTGTTCCCCTATCTTTCTCCACTGCCATTATAACGTGGACCTCACTATAGTGAGGTATATAAATACCTCATATTTATATTTCTATCCAATTTTGGGAAAGGAACAGTTTTGGGCATCAAGCCTGTTGTTCCTTTCCCAATCATTCATAGTTGTGAATGATATTGTAACCTATGTATCAATGTATAGTGCAATGAACAGAAACAATTTAACAAGTGACAACATACATGTGCAACGTTACATTAGAATAGTACGATTTTTGCAGTCCGTTTCAAATAATGACCTGTAATCTATTCATCAAAAGAATAGAATGACTCTCTTATTTGTTGGCGTGGACAGTAATTTCAACTCTACCACTTAACCACGTCGTTAGCCGAAAAAAAATTCAGAATATTCATAGATAATATAATAAAGAAGTCGAAACAAAAATGACAATAAAATGTAATAAGTATGAGACTTTGATATCGTAAAATAAAAGTATTAGGCCCGGTGGCACAAAACTCAGTTAAATTTAACTGTGATTAATTTCACGAGATCCAATCAGAGGAGGTCTTTTAGGAAATACAGCTTTTCTGATTGTTTCTCGTGAAATTAATCAAGGTTAAGATGTAACCGGCTTTTGTGCAACCGGGACTTAGGAATACAATGATTGAATGAAATGAAGTGATTTTTTTCATTAACTAAATCACTTTACTGCTGAAATAGAAATAAAAAAATATTAAAATGAATGAATGGTCAGGCTAATGAAAAATTAATGATTCAGATCAGTAACAATATTGGAAAGATAAATTTGTTGATTTCATATGAATAGTGAATATGGATATGAGGAAAAAAGAGACAAAAGATAAAGTTTGCGCTTGTGCAAGGCTAGTTTTACACACATACAGTTCGGTTCCGTGTTCGTTTTCGGTCGATTCCGATAAATTAAGTGTCAAACGGTAATAACGGTTTGAATTCTATACAGAATAGAAACCACACAGCACCAAACTATTAATAATGAATGAATGAATTGGAAATGTATTAATGATACATTCGATTTAATAAGTGTTCAAGTAACCGGGGCTAAATTTTTATGTAATAATGATGAACCAACAATAAAGTTTATCCCAAAAAATGTATCAACAATAACATTAGTTTATTGGCAACTCCCCATAAGGGCCAGACCACATGAAGCGTTTTTCAGGCACCAACCCAATCGGAGAGCTTCCTGCGCTGCCGACTCTAAAAACGCCGTCTGAAAATGCTTGTGAAAATGCTTAATATGGTTCAAGGGTTACAGTCAAGTTATGATAAAGGAGGAATTGATGATTTTATAATTTATGATAAATGATTAATAATAGAGAATGTAAATTATTTGAAAGATTACTTGAGCTTGCACGTCCCCCTTTTCAGCCATCAATTGATAGTACTCTATGAGATCGTTGTCGAGTATACCAGAACTGTATCCAGCATTTTCCAGCTCTTCAAGTAGGCGAATACGTTGAACCATAGGACCACCAGACAGAGACACTTCACTGGCAACTAAAACATCAAAAAATAATCTGCTTTAACAAGAATCAGAAAACTTTTCTAATCAATTATCTTAAGAAATTATTTACTAATAAATAATCTTAAACTTCACTGACAACTAAAACATTTATTTATTCGTGGACAGAATCACAAATCATATGAATATGATTATGAAAGAACAACAGGCTTGGCCCAAATCTATTCCATTCCCAAATTTTGATAAATTAATAAAATTTAGTTATTATAACAAAAAATAATGTGCTTTAACAAAAATCAGAACAAAATTTTCTAATCAATGATCTTAAAAATAAATTATTTTCTAAGAAATGATCTTGAACTTCACTGGCAACTAGAACATTAAAATAATAATAATAATGTGCTTTGACAAAAATCAGAACAAAATTTACTAATCAATGATCTGATTCTTAAATTAGGTTCTTAAACCATGAAGTACCTTCTCAACATTATTTAAGGATATGAATTATTTTGATACTGTAATTTGTATGTTTTCTTTTATGGCTACTTTTAATATGAATAAAAATATAAACATTTCCGAAACATGTTGTGACAAAATAATTTAAAAGTGTATTGAGATTTATATTTTTATTTAGATTTGCTACTGTAAGTATATTTCTTTTAGAACTTTCAAAAGTTTTTCCAATGAGACAAAAATTCAATACACCTTTAACATAATTCTATTAAGGGATTTATTTCAATTTTCTAGTATAGTGATAAAGTACTTCATTTTATAGTATAATATAGTACAGTATAATGGTATTCAATAGAATAGTGATGATTTATTGATTGATTCTTTATTGATTCATACAATAAGTACATCATCAAAAATGGTAGAGGGAGAAAAAATTAGGTAACCTTGTGCTATTCCTCTCCTAAATTTAGATAAGGTTATACATAGTCCGATATAGGTTGTCTTGTATTTGTTCACTTCACAAAATTTTCAGTTCTTAATTATTTTCACAGAGTAGATTCCATGGAACAAATATTATATAATAATGACCGGATCAAAAATATTCCAGCAACTTCTATTGACATTTTCTCAATTTGGCAAAAAACTCTATATAATTTTACAGATTGGACTTCAATTCATACAGTGACTTGATAATACAATTGTATGAGAATACAGTTCGTGCTATTGAAACAGAAATTGAAACATTGTTGACACATTAACAATTAAAAACGTACAAGTTTATTTTGAGACAAAAGCAGTCGCTATGCTATCGATATCGGCTCTGTCAAACATATGGCAAGATTGCATCATGTTAACGATGCCATGTTCTTGAATCTCACTGTCTGATTGATTGATTTAATCAATTCTGAAATGAGTTCTCATCAACAAAACTGCAATACACTCACATGATAACATTATCAATTAATCTAATTAAATGGAGAACGCGAAAGACCAAATCTAATTATAAAAATTGAAAAAGTTAACCAATTAAGATAATTGATTTCATTAATAAATAATGATAAATAAATTGATGAAGAGAAGGCGTTTGTTGGTGTATTAAAGTTCAGTATAAATATTTAATCATTTGACAATTTATGAACATTTTAATTAAAACTAAGCTTGTTTCATAATAATAAGTCCAGTAATTGATTTAGATCTGTACAATATTTTGTGATTGTAGTCATTGTAAAAATCTTTTAACATATGAATAAAAATATAAATCTCAGTACCCTTTTAAATTATTTTGTCATAACATGTTTCAGACATTAATGCCATTTTCAAGTGATTTATATTTTTATTTATATTAAAGGTAGCCCTCAAGAAAAATACATCTTTAAACATGTTTGTAAAAGCATATAAGTAAATAATTCCATCAAATAAAAAAGGCGAGTAACACCAGGCTCTAATACAGAATCTTCACAGTGAAGAAGCCGGAAGATTTGACCGGGCGACTAGAATACAGTCATCAAAAAGGTGTGTTCCTCAATTTAAGAATGAATTTCACAACATTGTTTCTCATTGTACCAATATTGATATACATTTGTTGATTTCATTATATGCAATTCATTAGCTGTCAAATTGGATCTCACTTAATATCAGCACAGCACGGCGCGATTTGAAATAATTAATGTGACCATATAAGTGATTTTAATGTAGTTTGTAATAAAATAAAAATTTCGGTCTTTCAACTGTAATTTTACTCTCTCAAAAGCACCTTAAACTAGCAACAAAAACATGTGATATGGAATTAATGTAGTTTGTAATAAAATATTGAAATTTCGGGTTTTCAATTGCAATTTTCCTTTCTCAAAAACAGCTCATTTTTGATTAGTTACAAGAAAAGTAGCAACAAAAACATGGGAAACAAGTTTGAAACAATGGAGACTAGAGTTCAAATTGAACATATCTTGTCAAGCAGTGCAGTTCAGTTAGGACTAGTAAGAGTCTAATTAGAAACTTGATATACTGAAATCTTGAAGAATTAAAAATAGGCCTATACCCATCCTCGATAAATTAAGAATCTAAATTTCAAAAGAAGAAGCAAAATTTCAAAAATTAAGAAGCAAAATTTCAAGTAAATGAGTCCAGTAGTTCAGACGTGATGATGCTTAATTCATGAATTTCCTATCCCGTACATGTATAAGCCGATTCTATTCTTAATTATATCCTATTGTATTAAGAGAGCAATTTCTGTATGTATGTATATGGGTATATACTCGTATTTATGTTCAACGGATCTTGAAAACGGCTCTAAGGATTCTCACGAAATTTGGAACAAAGTGGGTTTATGATATGAAGATTCGATTGCACTAGGTCTCAACCCTTGGATAACTCGCTGAAGGACATTAAAAGTATAAATACGTCCTTGGAAAAACAGCTGGAAAATTTGTCGTCTGTCGATACCGTAATGGAAGAGAGTGAACGAGTGCATGTGTGTTTGGATTATCCAGCTGATCTCACAAGAAGAAAAATTCAGCAAGAGAAACTTATTTTCGTTTATTTCTATTTTTTTTCAGAAAACATGTTTACTTCAGAAAGTCCAAAATAGTAACTAGATGCTGTTAGAGTAGAATAGTACATAGTATATTAATAAATATTGTAGCAAACTCAGTATATCATTCTAAATCTAATTCATAGTATATCTGTTTATAATTGATGATGTGTTTGTTTTTTGAAGTGTGAATAAATTGCTATTTTGATGAGTGTTAGTAGCTTAACCTAGATTTTGATTTGGACTGTAGTATGTATTTGAATAGAATAGAATAGAACATAGTATATTAACAAATATTGTAGCAAACTCAGTATATCATTCTAAATCTAATTCATAGTATATCTGTTATAATTGATGATGTGTTTGTTTTTTGAAGTGTGAATAAATTGTTATTTTGATGAGTGATAGTAGCTTAACCTAGATTTTGATTTGGACTTTAGTATAAATTTGAATAGGGACAGTTTTGGGCATAAGCCTGTTGTGCCTCCTCATAAAACTGTAAAAATAATTGTACGACTGAGAAAATGAATAAATAAATATTAACTATAAATTCAATCTTTCGTTACAAATTTTCTATGCTTTTATACTCCAGACCAAAGCTCGGTCCCTCGATATTTAATGTTATTTACCTTTTTTAGCAACAAGCCTGTAGAAATCCAACGCCTTTTCACAGCTGTTGGCCACGGTTATTCCTGACCAGTAGCGATAACCGAGAATCATCTGTGCCCAGGTATTTCCTCCCAGTGCTCCCAACGTGTAGTGCACCAGTGCCTTAGCTTGGCTGGCTTCCACACCTATGCCTGACGCGTGGATGAAGCCGAGAGCCTGCAATAACCAACAAAAACATCACTTCACACTTCAAATTATAGATAAAATTCTCTCCAAAGCTCAACACAGCATTCAAATGCATATTTATTTTTATTTTATTTATTTATTTACAATGCAAATAACACTAATGTAATAACATTGAAAGATAAAATAATAAGGTAGTCCTTGTGCTATTTTTCTTCCAAATTTATAGGTGACAAAGTCCAAGATAAGGTTAGAATTTCACGTGTACAATAAAATTGTTATAAAATTTTGCTCCAAAATAAACATTAAAACTATAAATTTTGAATTTAGATGGCTTAAATTGATAAATTAAGAAAAGAAATATTCCACTCAATTACCACTTTTAACGAATAATATTGAGTTATTTAAAAAATTTGGAACTATTTAAGAAACACAAACTCGTAAACAGTAATGGTAATACTTTTCAATTCAAATTTTCTATAGCCTATTTAACAAGTAAATATTGACAAATTATTAAGTTTGAATTTGTACAAAGAGTTTTTAGAACTGAAAGAAACTTGTATTACTAAAGAAACTCAACTCTAATTATAGAGTTGTCCTGTAAGTGGAGAAGGATGCTTACTATAGAGAGGTCCACGTTATAATGGCAGTGTTTGATTAGCAATGGTATTGCTATCCTTGTCTATCATTCAACAAAGCGCATAGCACTATCTCTTTCTCGCTTTGCTCTGTTGCCAGATCGGCTTTCAACATTGTAGAATTATTAATTAATTAACAAAATATTTAATCTTAGTTATGAAAATTCATTATGAAATTATTGAAAAATATAATTTATTGCTTAATAAAATATAATTATTTTAAACATGAATGAATAATAATAATTATTCATTAATAAACCTGTATCAGCTACCGTCTATAGAAGGCATTGACAAGACAGAGCATCGGCAACGTTTTTTCCTAACTTCCTCCACTGCCATTATAACGCGGACCTCACAATAGAAGGAAGATTTCTAGCCAGTAAACTGGAGTTTATTGAGATTGATAATATTGTAACAACCAAAACTAGCATCTCAAATTGTGTCAATGAATTAGTTTTTTACTAAAGCTTGTTAATTTTGTAACACCATTTAACAATGTCTAGTGAACTGGAGTTTTCCAAAGATTGATAATGGTATAAGCATGACAATTGAAATTCAAATTAACTTCTTTTCAACTTGATAACTCTGAATTGTGAATGCCCCATCTAAAACCAACTGCTATAAGCCAAGGTCTATAAATACAGGTCATGACACAATCCCGTGATGCATTGTAAAATCACCATTTTGTGGGGTTCTAATTCACCAATTTTCAAATTTATTTTTAGCTATTATCATTGTAGATTGAACATAATATGATTTGTTATTAGTAATTGGAATTTCAAAAATAATTATTCCTACAGAATTATAGTATTTAACAAAATACTAGAAATTGAATTGTTGATTTTTAGATTTAATTCATCGGAAACTTCAAACTCTCTTTGCAGTTGGCCTCGCATATTTCTGTCTTGTCCCAATGCCTTATGAATCATAATCCTTAGGTTACAAAAATAAGAATACTTTTTAATAAAAAATAAATGAATAAAATAAAGCCTTTATTATTAAAATTACATTATTAAAAAATTGAAAACCTGGATTCACATATTATCTGAACAAGAATATTGTTTTTTAAAATGCATGATGTTACGAGCAAATTGAATTAGATTGGATTTTCAAATGTACCGCCACAAAGACCCCACATAATGGCCGCTCCATAAGGAACACGAGTGTCATGACCTGTATTTATAGACCTTGCTATAAGCTAACTGCAATAGCGTAACTCAACACATTTGTCTAACTCAAAGTTTATAACCTTACTTTTGCTACCAAATATGACCAAACCAAATAAGGCCGCCGTTTTACAGAGTTAGCTAGTGTTAGCGGACTCAAACCTGCGATATTTGCTATTTCGTCTGCTTTTTTTTCCTAACGTAGCATTGAGTTAACACAGACTTAGCAAATAGCAGGAGTTAGCGAATAGCTCGACTTAGCCAGCTAACTCCAACATTGTGAATACCCCCAATATTTAATCATCGATTTGAGGACGATATCAGTACTGAGGACTCAATGATATATAGTCTGTCCAGACTGCCATGAGCCCTGAAAGATTAAGCTGACCATCGCACCCTCACGCGCAGGTACACAAACCCGGCCTACCTGCGCCATTGATATACTAAGCATACTACGTAGTATACAGGTAGGCAGACCGTCCCTTTACTCACACACACAAAAGGAGACTGCGCTTGTGTGTGTGTGAGTAGTAGGAAGGTCGGCCTAATCCTTCAGAGTTCATGCCTCTTTGGACAGAGTATAATTTTAAGGCGCACCAGTAGGTTGCTATTGAGAAAGAAAGTACAGTGACTTACGACATGAGCATCGGGATTTCCCTCTTCAGCCAGCTCGTCAAACGTCTCCCTGGCAGCCAACACGTTCTGGTAGAGAGGATGGCCGATCAGTTGGGCCCAGGCCACCATGATGCGCGCGGGTGCGTTCTTCAACTCAGCGGCCGCCAACAGTTTCTTGTAAGCTTCCTTCTTATTCGGCTTCGAGGCATTCAGCAGAGACTTGGCTTCTTCGTACAGCTCGTAGCCTACAACAAATCATATTCAGGGGTTGTATGTGAGACTTTATAATGTGCATCGAATGAATGAATATTATGTAATTGAGGAGTGCCTGGCGAGTAAAAAGTAAATATGTATGGCTTTTGTTGGTGGATAGTACCTTGCGGGACTCTCATACTTCAGCCGGGACCGACAGTTTAACGTGCCCATCTGATAACACGGGAGTGATCGTACGAGTATGACAATGCTATCTGGTAGCGTTGCCACCACCAGGCTCCAAGGGTCCTGGGCCCTGCTTACTTTTTATAAGATTGTTTAAGAAAAACATCATTCAATTAATCTTATTGCCGTCATTGTTTAAGAAAAACATCATTCAATTAATCTTATTGCAGTCACAACTACTCTCTCTCCTGAGCAAACCAAACACTTCTTTCTATCACATTCCTGATGAAAATTCTCTCACATAACCTTCCCCTAGCGCACTTCAAAACGTTCTGTCACTAGTTTAGTCTCTAACTCTCAGCTCACCAGTCCAAAAGTCCAATTCGGTGGCCTGAGCGATGACTCCGCTGTTCTGATAATTATTGTTCTGATTTGAACGGGGTGTTTCAATTGTTACATAATGTAGTGTTCAATATCCAAACAGAAAATAAATATGATAAACAAATATGTGTCGAGGATTACGGGTTTCTGTCATGTAATAGTCACGAGTGAAATAATTAATACCTTTAATACCTTCTGCTTCATACATTATCCACATTTGTGGGATCGATTGCGTCATAAAATTCAATTTCATGCATGTAATTACATGCACACCACCATAGGCAGATAAAACAGTGGCCACTTTTCATAAAAATTCAATTTATCACACATAAATTCATCCACATTATAATATGACTTGTCACAAATCAGCTTTCTGACGGTTTTCCTGAAGGCGGTCTCATCCAACAGTTTCACACCAGGAGCAGTTTGTTAAAGAATTTCAGGGCAGAAATCCTACAACTGGTCTGTGGTCGGTGGAGGCGTCTCCTGGGGACATCCCCCATTTTGGAAAACATAGAGGAGCGGCGAAGGAACAATGAAAGTGAACGAACAGTGAAAGTTGCGACAAAAACGCCATATACCATTGGATATCCACGCTATTTTTCCTGTATGCTCGGGTGTTTGTATCAGATGTTTTCATCAAATTCGAGGGAACACTATCACAGCGTCTGCGATTGTGATACAGAAGCTAGGGGAAGCGTAGTGCTCAAACCAGAGGTACCACAATCGAAAGGAAAATAATAGCTACCACAGCACGCAACGTCATGTGGAAGTATCAGTGCCACTGCCATGCCTGCCAATGCATTCTGTATGCGCTGCGTTTGTGGTACCACAGAAGGAAAATAATCGCTCCCACATCCTACTTGCGATAGTGGTTCGTCTGGCCTTAAGCTGAAAATTACATATACCGGCATCGGCATGTCTGAATAGGAATTGGATTGGATTAACGAGCATGCTAAAAGTATTAAACTATGCTTTTTTGAGCACATAATTCCACAATCACAATGACAAAATTAATGATAGGGAGAAAATCAAGAGGACTGTTTCTCTCCATAATTTTGATAAAAATAGTCCAAATGAGGATGTGATAGTCATAATGTCTGTTAACATTTGAAATAGTAATGAATGACGTAAGTTACCTTCCCTTTCTTCAGGCGAGAGCTCCTCCAAATTGACAGGTTCAGGATCCGACCACAACAAATCAGCTGCCGTCGGGTCCTTGGCATCCCCATTGGCGGTCGCGTCATTCTCAACATCGAAATCGCTTTCCTGAATCTGCGATATCAGCTTCACCATCCAACTGTCCGGTGTCAGAGAGAGCATATTATCAAGATTCAGTGTTTTCTCGCCATCTTTTTTCTCCTTTTCTTTGACATCGTCTTCCACAGTATTGTCATCGACATTTAATTTCAGTTCATCTTTTTTCGATATAAAGTAGTTCAACACTGTTAGAGGATCTTCATCGTCCTTCTCCACCACTTTCGAGTACTGTTCGTCATCGTTCGAGTTATCGGCTTTCTCTTCTTTTTTCTCAGCCAACGTTCCGAGTGTCAACAGTATGTATAAAAGTATTAGAATTTCAGTTATATGCTTGGGCATAGTAGGGTACCTGAAAACAAACCATTTTGACAATTATTCCAAAAAAGGTATCATTCACTGAATCAATCATGGAGGGCCGACTAAAAGCATGCAACTCTAGAAGTATTGACATTATGACAATTCCCCGATCCTAGGACCGTGGTGAAGACATCGGAGGTAAGTAAAAAATTGGCACACAATAAGCTTTGGTTGACTCGTGGGGTTCTTTGAACCTTTGGATTCTTGAATACGTCCCTTCAACATGAATAAGAAATTATGGTATGATCACATTACATGCATGTAAGTGTGAGTTCAAGTCAGATCATGCATGAGCCGGAAAACATAATCCTGAAAGAGCCATTGAAACACATTGCGACTTGTCTGTAGCTGCTCACACTGAACGCAACCAGCAAGTGCACGCGTTCTGCGTGAGTGTTCCTATTGATCTTTCCAGATTTTTTTTCTAATCTGTGCGGTTGATCATACATGAGCATGACAACGCGTGCACATTTATACATACGCATCTAATGCGACCATACCCTATGAACCCAAATTTCATAAATAAAAAATTATATTGGAAATACAAAACCATCAACTTAAAACCTTCGAAAAAACCAACTTCTTTCTCATTTTTATTAAAATGATTCAAGATGATCCTGTTTCAATTATAATTTTTAACCCAATCAAATTAAGTCACTACATCGTTACGTGAAGAGGAGTTCATCAAAATCACACAATTATGAATAATTTTACAATACTAATATACTTGAGTTAACTACACAATGCGGTAAGAATTTGTAAAGAATTTAAAACCTTGATATACAACCACATTACTGTAGTTACTTTGATTAAGCTAGTACCGTAAATTAAATGAGAAGTCTCAGATTTCGGTGGCTTGAGGTAAAAAATTAAGCATTTAAAAAAGCTAATGATAATTAGAAAGCATTGCTAAAGCTAATAGTCTCATAGATTAAACACTGATATCATGTATCAAATTATATTTTCAACGCTTTTTTAACATACAACATAGAATATTCAGTACAAAGAGTGTACAGTATTGAAGTTCAAAAACCTAACCTCAATATAATTTTTTACAGAAAACGATTAATGAATAGGATATCAAATAATTGTTTAGATATTGGATGAGGCAAAAAATCTTTGTATGTCTTATATTTTTGTATAATTTTGAGACTGAACAAAATAAAATATAAGTTATTATGTAAAAAATATGACAATTGGAGTACCGTACTAACAAAGGTGAGATCAACGTAGGTGGTGGATAACTAGGAATTTTGACTTCTCTAAATAAATAAATTCTATAAAAATAATGCGAATTTTAAGAAATTTTACAGATTAACTTACCAAAATGTTTAAACTTTCAACTCATTTACACAATTAGCCAACAACACATCGCACAACGTCCTATCAAAACTAAACAACACACTCTAGGGCCGGGATACGTCATTCTGCAAAATAACCAGCTGACTATCAGTCAACTTCAATCAAATAAAGATAAATGATTTTCAAATATTTGTATGAGCACAATTGTAAGGACAAAACATAAATTTTCAAATAATAATTTATTTGGCAGATTTTTTCTAATATTCCATCAACTCTACACATTTATTATTCAATCATTAAGTGCTGAAAAAATGTCTAGATCAGGGAAGCACTGACTTAGCTCACGTCGACTTTCTGCAACTTTCTGTCTGCAAATTTTGTCTGCTGGTCAGCTTGTTCTTGTGACTTGTCTTTTTGTTGCTTTCGTGAGACTGTGGTGTTTTTGCCCTAATTCCTTGTTTTTTTCGGATACTTAATAATTATATTGATTACTTGACCTGTAATTGAATACCTGATAAGCTGAACAAGCATATTATTAATTTAAGTTTTTACTTCAAAGAAACAACGACTGTGTATATTGAGTGACAATAACCTTAAAACAAATTGAAACCAAAAACCATCTTGTTCTTTAATATAAATTATTCTAAAACATTGAAACATGCATTGTAACAAATACAATTAATTCCTAGGTAACATTCATCAAGCTTTGAAAAGATTTTAACTGCTCTCTTATAGACGTGACATTATTCTGTTGAAATCATGCTTGCTAGGGTTTCTTTCTATCCTACTTTACTGTACAATGTAGTAATGGAAAAAGTTACTAATAGGCAGTGGTATGACAGAATTGATGAAACCGTTATACTTGGAGCGCTTCCTTTTCGTGGAATGACTCTGCAGGTGAGAATGTGATAGTGAAACTTTATTTTACTCAATATAGTCTAGAGAATAATCTACAATACAATAATCACAAGTATTTATTAGTTGAGTTGACCTCTGCAGGTGAGAATGTAATAGTGAAACTTGATTTTACTCAATATAGTCTAGAGAATAATCTACAATACAATAATCACAAGTATTTATTAGTTGAGTTGACCTATGTGTTGCATAAGAACGTATCAAATCTAGATATGTTATGGATCTCCTCAGAGCTGATAAAGATTGTTATCAGTAGCATGGTAGATCTATTTTCTATTTAGTAAATTAATAAAATTCAGTATTTATTCAAACAAGATGTGTGCTCTGCCGTGCCTCAGGGCCCAATCTTGGAGCCTCTCCCTTAGCCTCATCAAAGACTGCAGGCTGCATCGAATTGCCCTCCATTTGGCAGATCTCAGGCTATGAGAAATGTGACGTTAGTGCAGCAGTTCATAAGTCTACCCAACTGTTGGAGGTTGCAAGCAAAAGGTTCCGGGTGAACAGACATGCATTGAATGAGAGGAAACCACAAAATCCAACCTGCACTCCAACCACTAAATTTTGGGGATCGCAGTGTGAAGCTGCTTGAATTTATTATGGATGTCACAGTGACATGGGAGCAGCATGTTGACATGATCTGCAATAGACTGTCAAGAGTTACATTTACATATATGATACGCAAGCTGAGAAGTCATGGACTCCTCAAGTACCTGGTTACAGCATACCATGGTATCCTCCACAGCCATATAATTATAGTATTGTGTTTTGGGGTCATTCAGGCGGCTGAAGACAGATCCTGGTCCTACAAAAGAAGGTTCCTCGGCTGGAACACTGTGCACCAATTATTAATGAACTGGAGATTATGACAGTATATAGTCAACTGTTCTGTTTAGAAGAGGGCAACATACCTTTCAGCAAAGAAGACATTAATTTCTTTCAAAGGCAACTCTCTACGAGTATTTTAAGCCCAGATGATAATGAGGGGATGAATGACAATGCCGCACAAAGGCGGCATCATCCCATTTAAAATCATATGATTTTAAAATTAAGTGTTGGAAAAAGTAGATGAAAACCCCAAGTATTTGTTTTTAGTGAATTTGGGCCATGGAATGAATAATAATTCATCCTGGCTGTTTTCAAATAACTGATTTTAAAAGAAAACCCACATTCTGGAGACAATCCAGTCACATTCTGAAAGTTTAAAGAAGGTCGTTCAAAAGAAGTTTTGTCCACATGTGTCAATCAAAGAAGGTTTAGTCCAACATTTAAGGCTTTATCATCCAAAAACTATTAATATTCTAAGAAAAAATTGTTGATCAATAATGTCTCTGATGCCTGATTAATCATGTAAAAAAATCAATTTTCTACACTGGTTAATATTGTTACAACAGTGTTTTGTCATTTGTGATAAATTAGCTTTTGGTGACAAGATCTTTTTTGAACGCCGGCTCCTCAATTATAGGTTGTTTATTATATGCTATCACAAAGTAGCTTCCCTGTCCTTTCATTTAAGATCCACATTAGGATGCCGATGTATTTCCGTGAGCAGGAGGAAAAGATCTTTGATTTTTCATGAGAGGCTTGAGAATCTAGCACTGTACTCCAAGGGTAAAGAGGCAATACAGTGTTTTCTGAGCTCTATGACTGACCTCTCATCTTGATCATGAGTTTATTAGTAAATGCGTTTTTATTCTGATGCAATCTATCCAGCAGTGCATGTCATGGATGGAGACTACTAAATCATCCCTGTTTCTTCTAAGATCTTCAAAGCTATGACCTGTATTTAACTTTGTGTCTATTCTGTGGGGAGAGTTTGGCTTCAGCCGGAAATGAATAAATCTACCGCGTGTTCAGTATGCTGCTTGGTAGAGGCCATGCTGAGGGCTATGGTTATTTTTTTACTCAGGACTTCAAGTATTATGTGATTTAGCTATGCATGTATACAGTGCTCATTGACATACCCCCACCTCCTCTTCGCAGAGCACAAGCTCTCCTTCGGCTCTATGGAAGAATAAGCTCCAATTAACTACTTCCCATTAATCAGGACATTCCAGACTTGAATTGAAGGGAGCTAAAGTCCAGAAAGCCAGCAATCAGGATGGCAGAGCAATTGAGAGACGAGAGGTTCTCTCTGACCAGAAGATGGAGAGAGAGAGGAAGCGCCCCCAGGAATGCCGGAGAGCTATTTCTCAGGCATTGGGCCTCCAGATTTTGAACGTCCCCGGCACATCTGAGTGGCACTTAACAGAATTTGGTCTAAACATGGGAGATGTAATGTATCATTTTTCAAATGGGGACTTGCAGACTCTCCACTATGTGACTGTGGGGCGATGGAGCAGACAGTGCACCACATCATATTTGAATGTGAGAGATGTGCCTACCTGGGTGAGGCTAACGACTTTACTGTAGCTAGTCCCCAGGCAATACAGTACATTTCAATCCTTGACGTGCACCTATAATGTGAAATTTTCTTGATTTTGACAAAACTGCCATACGCTAAATAAATAAATAATATCTATTATACATATTATATAGTATACATATCTAGTATACATATTATATGTATACACGTGTGGTCACAAAGTGACAGGTCCGGTAATCATAAAGATGCCACTCCCCGCAACGAAATAAGGTATCCACGAACTATAGAAGCCTTATAGAAGTTAATTTAGTGATTGATTAAGAAAATTTAATTTTTTATAGTTTACTAATAGAATATTTTGTTTTGTTCCAGCTTATAAAAGAGGAAGGGGTCAAAGGAGTCGTTTCAATGAACGAGGACTATGAATTGACAATGTTCTCAAATAATGCTGAAGTAAGTTTTCAAAAGTCATATCTATCTTGTTTCATTTATTTGTAATTCATGTTAATCAGAATATTTTTCAATTGTCGATGTCTGTGATGGAGTTAGTTCAAGTACACCAGTTATTTTATCCATTCCAAATTTTAGATGTGATTATTGAAGATAATTCAGCCAAACAAACGTCTGTGAATTTTGACATTCTGAATTTGACGAAACATTTAAAACTTGAAGACTGTGCAATTTTTCATCTTTCAACTCTGAACATTGAAAATTATCTCTATTGTGTAGGCCTATACTTTCATATCATAAAAGCGCTCCACATAGCAAAGTTCTTTTCTCAAATTCGAACCAAGTTTTCTCTATTCAGAATAATTATACTATTTTTCATTGTGATCCTGTATTAGGCATTCTTATTTCAACTTATCTATATTATCTTTGTAATAAATTTATAATTTGGTCTTTTCCATATTGCGCAGGCCTAATATTGGAATACTCGTCCACAAGGGTACGGTACTGAATAATTTCAAAAACATCCAGTGATTGTAGAAAAATGAAAGTGTTAATTACATTTTCTCCAGAAGAAGGTTTTCTAACCAGAAGTTAGAAAATAGATTTGTGTTGTTAACTCTGGAAATAGGTAATGAAATAAAGCTCTTAGAAGTCTACTAGTTTTAAAAACTTTGTTTTGTGTGTTAAGGCCATCTCAATTGGTGCACACAGAACAAATTGTGAGGCGTTGTAAACAGCTTTCATAAATATTGTAATACTATGCTAATTGCTTTGTTATAGTTCGGCCTTTTACCATTCAAACTTGTGAACTTTGCTACCACGAGCTGTTTCCTCCTATTATCTTGCAGATAATGCTTCTATTTTGAGATTCTTGACGCATTTTAACTCATCATTAAGAAATGGTTCTGAATTATGTTTTAAATTACATTCTAAATCATATCATGTAATATAAACCATAAATATTGAGTAATAGTTTGTTCAAGAAATTCATTCAAGAAACTTCAGTGTTTTAAAGCTAATTCATTCTGATTTATTCATTTTTCAGGAATGGAACAAACACGGCGTTGAATTTCTACAGTTGAGTACAACAGACATATTTGAAACGCCCTGCCAAGAAAAACTTCAACGAGGTGTGGATTTTATCAGCAAATTTTCGTCTACAAATGAAAATGAAAATAATAATAGAGGAAGCAGCGTGTATGTCCACTGCAAAGCTGGTAGAACAAGGAGTGCCACTTTAGTGGGATGTTACTTAATGATGGTAAAATAATTAATTCCTTCTGATTTTACATGTATATTGAAATTATTTTATATTTATTAATGCCTAATTTTAACATTTTTAGAACCTTCGCTTTGTAAATGAATATTATTAATGTGTTTGGTAAATTTATATGTATCAAGTAAATTATAATAATTTGATGTGGTGCTACAATCTCTATTCGAAAGTATGAAACTCATAAGCACTGCGAACACTGATTCCCACTTATCAGTATCAGTGAAATTATTATTTCCATAAGTTCCAATGCTACTATTCATACTCACTCGGTCGGGATGAGTGTAAACAGCCCCATTAGAACTAATGTGATTCATATTATAATATCGCCATTGAGAATGACATTGAAGAGGCACCTGCTCTGGCAGTGTATATTGTAAACAATAATAATAATAATACTATTTTATTGATTCTTCTTCACTTCACAACAATTGAAAAAAGCACACAATAATTTGTATACATAGGATAAAATTTGTAACAAAGGATGTGAATGCTGATAGAATAAAATGAAGCTGTATTCAATTCAAAATTATTTATTATTTATTCAAATACAGGAAAAGAAATGTTCAGCTTATAAAAAACCAATCACCTGCAAGGAAAATCCTATGCGCAGGTGAGGTTTGCTGATACGAGTCATTAAGAACTGATAGCTTTGATTAGCTAAGGTCCTCGAAAGGGTCGTCACAACTCCGAGGGTTTTTTCCCACCCACCAACGGGAAGGGAATGGAGTTTCAGTTATGCTCTAATTTAAATAATTTACTAAATTTTGGAGTTTTCTGAATATTTGTAATTGATTTAATTTAGAAGTATTTTCAATTCAAAATTGATGTTTGTGTGTTTTGGATTGTAAATTGAGTGTGTAAGTGAACAATATTGAAGTGACACATAACCTAGTTACATTTGGACTTTTGTAAAAATTAGAATTGGAACCGTTTTGGGCGTAAGCTTGTGGTACTTTTCTGTGAGTTATGTGATTCTGAATGATTAAATAAATAATCGCTTTTCTGATTTCAGAAAAATAAATGGACTCCAGAGAAAGCAGTCGAGTTCATGCGTCACAAGCGGCCGCACATACTTCTTAGATCCAAACAGTGGGAAGCTTTGGAAATATTTCATAAGGAACATGTAAAAAATGAAACATGACAGTATTAACATCGCTGTGAAAATGATCATTTCCCACTGCGATTTCCTGCTCAAATTCGGCTCCAGTTTACTTAATCAGATTAGATGAAGAAAGGCTATTTGCCAAGACAATCCTTACAAATATAATAACAACTAGGAACCTATTGAAGACATGAGAATGAAGACCTGCGAATATGACATGACTTCAGCTCATTCACCTCTTTCTTGTAAATCTATGTAGAATGACTTATACAGGAACCTGTATGAGTATAATGATTTAACGAACCTGTAGGTTCGTTAAATTACATACAGTAAGTTGTATAAACACATCCATAAACATCAAGTGATTGATGAATGAACTATCTGTCATCTATATTTTTTGGAAATGGATAATGCAGACTGTATCAACAGCAAGAATCTTGATATTACTGCCGGGATTTCTGTAATAATTACAGAGAAAATCCTCATGACAATAATAGGAAAATCATTTTCTCTGTTAGTGACTTACGTATTAAATTTCTAAGGGCCGGTTTCCGAGCTCGGGATTTATCCAAGTTCTAGACTTTAAACAGCTGGAGTCGGAAAATTGGCTTTCCAAAACGGGGCGTAGTCGCAGTAAATAGTTGCAGCAAAATAATCTTTATTTTCTCATTTCTATAATTGGAAACGCTTTTCCTTGACAAAATGAAACAATAAAAAAAAATAATAATAAAAAATATATAAATAATAATAAATAGCTGAAACTTTGCACTATTTTCTCTTTATCCTAATCTGTATTCGATTTTCTAGTCGTAATTTAATTTAAACGTGGACTGCGACTACGCCCCGTTTCGGAAAGCCAAATTTCTGACTCAGCTGTTCAAAGTCTAAAGCTTAGCTAAATCCCGAGCTCGGAAACCGGCCCTAAATGTTTCCAAACCACAAATAGAATCATTATTCAAAGTGTGATTATGACTTTTTTCTATATTACTCATCAGTAGGACTAATTACTAAAGTACTGAGTAGGGTAGCTACTGAGATTTATGAGATAAATGTATTGTTTTTAAACCATGCAACTATAATTTCTCTTCATTTCTAAAACATAGTGCCGGTTACAAAAAAAAAGGTTAAAATTTAACCGTGATTAATTCCACGAGAACCAATCGGAGAAGCCGTCTTATCAAAAAGGCCTTCTCTGATTTGGTTCTTGTGAAATTAACCACGGTTAAAATTTAACCGGCTTTTGTGCAACCGGGCTATAGAATTGGTATTATTTTTAATAGTGCTACATATAAGCTGTACCAATGTAAGTATTAGTGTACCAATACTTAGATTGAAATTAATCGACTTTCCTATTGACTGCTTAAATAGAGGCTACTTGACCTTTTTGTGTTTAAGCTTATATAATTCCAAGATGTAGAAATAGTAAATATGCGGATGTTGTTGAATGAGAAGGTAGATCAATAAGTTCTAAGAAAAACATTGGCAAACCATCAATAAAAAAATGAGATTAATGGGCTGAGTGTATTTTAAAACCCACTAGTAGTCTATCATAATCTGCATAATTCATAAATATGTGATACATGGAATTATTACTTTAGACAATATTTTTAAAGAAATCGTTTTTTTTTTGACATTCTCAAGTCTTCAATATTTATTATTTTAGTTCCGACCTTCTGTCTTCAACACTTCTAGTCTTCTAATCTCTTAATCGTTCAATCCCTTAATCCATACTGCTGTAAGCTTTAAATATTATATAGTCTAAAATAGTGTTATGCTTTAAATAAAGGTTGTAGAATTAATTTTAAATTTATTGTCTTTTTGAAGTTTTACAAGCATTTATTGAGAAGAAATATTTCTATTTATATCCATATTTGAATAAACTTTTGTTACTGAAAATGATTATTCTGATACCTCTCAACCCAAACTATAATTGTTACAACTTCTATATGACAATAATTATTCAATTATTTTATCGAAGTTGTAATTCTCAGCCAGAAGACATTTCTCGATTTTTATCCTTGATTTATTATATAATGTAATGGGAGTTAACTGAGTACATTAATGAATGAACTCAGAAATATGAAAAAGAAAGATTTCATTATTTTACTATAACGGTACAAACATTTACATATTGGACAATGTGCAATACCAGCACGAAACATGTTGCAATTTTCGCAAAAAAAGTATTTCGATTCTAAATTACATTTAAATCAAGTAGAGAACAGATATGTATGGTACTTGTACATAATTGTATAAATAAATGAAAATAATAGGGTATATAACAATATTTATATGCTTTTACAATTTATGAACACATCTTCCATAATTTCAAATACAACTTGAGATAATTTTCAAATTAAAGTTTTATTGCCTTACCAGGTTGAAAGCAAAATAGTTCAGCTTGAAAATAGGTATTCAAAACCATAAACAGAGAACTATTAAATATGTCTTACATATTGAAATGCTATTTATTCAAGTTATAATGTGTATTAATTCTCATATAAGATAATTCTACGTGATTGAAGAAATAAATAATATAAGTAGAAAAGAGAAAATCTACAGAATCAATAGCTACAAATTGTAGCCTGAATTAAATAAGGTAAGACTTGAGTTTTTAGCCCACCAAACTATCGGCGTTGCCAGATTTTGTGAAATGACGACTTTCTCATGCTAGAGCCCATGTGCATGTGACTGAATATTATTCAATGTGACAACACAGCCGATACAGCGTTGTCACATTGATCAGTCACATAAGCTTGCATGAGAAAGTCTTCATTAAAACAATCTGGTAACGCCGATATTTGGCCGGCTCAAAGTTCAAGCTTAACCTATTTTATTTAAATGCCTGGTTCAATTAATTTGTATAGTGTATTCTATCAAACAATGGAGAAGATTGAACAATTATTCTCTTGTTGTAGGTTGGATTATCAAGGTAAAAGAACTAACTAAAGGTTGATTCACATTTCTGTGCACAGTTGATTTCAACAAATAATACCATTGTTAAGTAAAAGGATTTTCTTGACAAAAGTAGGTATTTGAACAGATGTGAAGCAACCCAGATTGTATTCAGCTGATCATCTCGTACTATAGCAGGATTCTGACTATAGCCAGTCAATTATTAAATAAACTTTGTTTAATTCGTAGTCTGGTTGACTACACTACAATAATAGTAAAATAATATTAATTACATTTATTAATTATAAATCATATTAACTCAACAAATTATTATATATCATAATTATTAACTCAACAAACTGGATTGAAAAAATCAACAAATGTTTAAAGACATGTTAAAGATTGAGTATGAACTGAATATAACAATCCATTTTCTCATAACATCATGAATGAATAATAACCGTATTCAATTAGTCTATAATATATGTTAAAGATTCAACATGAAAATGAAACAAAGTAATTGTTTCATTGTAATAGTAGCTTAAGTATGAACTTAATTTAACAATCCATTTTCTTATAAAATTATGAATTAACCGTATTCAATAAATTAGTCTATCTTCTGTTAAAGATTTAACATGAAAATGAAACAAAGTAATTTAAATTGTATTAAATACTAAGATAAATTACATTATCAGTCACTCATTATTCTCTCAAATTATTTACATCGATGTGATGCATCGTATTGACAAATTAGTCAAAAGCTTTCTTCTACTAAAAATATTTTTGTAAAAAAATCAATTAATTTGAATTTCAACCTCAATTCCACTGAATGAATGGTTGCTACAGAAATGAAAAATTCGACTTCCATTTCCAATTAATGGGTATTTTACAAACGACGCAACCCAAACTTCAAGAAGATACATGAAGTTGTAATACGAAAACAAACATGAATTGCTGGTCCTTAAACTTTCATGTTTCATTTCAGACAATCGTTAACTTTGTTGCAGTCACCTAAAAAGACTCGCTAATAAAGTTAGCATCACAAGCTAGGGTGTCATCAACTACTGCTGTCATAAAAATGTCATGTATGTGGTACAATAAAATTTGTCTTCAACTAAGGGTTACGTCGTAAAACACCCGTTAATTGTACACTTCATTTAGAATTTTAGATTGAAATTGTTGAAAAATTACTCCATCTACTACACATATTAGGAAAAAATGTTTTCTGTTCCACAAGTGGCTGATTATCAACGAATTACGCCAGGCCCTCACAAACACAGGCTTATTAAGCATACATGTGAGTCCCTCCCTCACAACGTAAGGGTATAATATATAAATGTACTGTAACTGTAGTGTATTATTTGTAAATTATTGTGAGAATGAAATTGAATTGATATATAAGAAAATTCAAAGAAAGTTGACATTGAAAAAATTATACTTTCTTACTTTCTTTTATTTACTAAAAAAAGTATGATATAAAAAAAATATAACACCTATAACAGGGAGAAAATTACTTGACAACTTGCAGTTTCTATGCAATAATAATATTGCATGTTTTTCAGTGCTATAACTAGGCTACTTACATCAATACATGTGCTTCTTTATTTTATGTACACTTGACTAGTTTGTTTTTTACACAATTCAATTTAAATTGAAAAGTGCAATTGAGGAGTTAGATGGATAAAGGGCACTAAGAACTTCAGGCCCTTTTTCCGTCAAAGTGCTTGAGGATTCGCCGCTATTTTCTCTATATGTCTACAAGTTTTCATACCTCTATGTTTTTTCTGAACGATGCGACAACGATTTTAAGAAGACAGTGTCAAGCGTTTGAGCGTGAATAGGCTCATCTTTGACAGCATTTTCCTCAAAACGTGGTTTTAGCACATGGGCCCTTCTTCCAACAAACTCCTCAATTTGAGATTACATCATTATAAATCTGGCATTTTTTGTTCTAATACCAAAATTGTACTGTATAAACACATTCAAACTTTGTTATCATTAGAACCTATCACCGTTAAGATTTGAAATAGACTGATAACACATCCTCAATGAAAACGTACTGTATAAACGTTATTCAAAATTAGGCCTATGCCATCATTAAAGCTCAACACCATTACGTTTTAAAATAGACTGGCAACACATTTTCTATTGATAATGTCAATGATTAATAATCTTATCATAATTATATGAGCGTTAACTTTTCTTAAGGTACGTCATGTTTCCTTTATAGAGCTACTAGCATTATTGAAATGAAATAAAAATCATCAAGTACCCTTTTTGATTCACAAAATGTTCAGACTCATGAGAAAAATGATTTGCACTTAAAAATGGTTCTATATATATTTATATTGTATTATTTCTTATTTGTAATTTAAAGATTGATGATCTGGTGTGAAAATTAATTTTGACGTAAATAACTTACATAATATTTGAACTTTGAAGTGGTTTTATATAAGTATTTTATTAATTAATTCTGACATAAATATCCCACATAATTTTTACACTGGAAAATGGTTTTATATATTTGATTAATTCTTATTTGTAATGTAAATTAATTAATTTAATGGTCGGGTGTAGGAATTAATATGGACACAAGCTACATCATATTTGGAGGATTTGAGACAAAATTAAGAAATGGAAGGAGTTTCGGGCAATAACCTATTTTTTCTTTTCTGAAAATTGCATTTGTTTGCTTCATCCAATAACTAACTAAATGAAACGTTTCGTCTCATAAAAGTAATTTTTGTTTGAAAATAGCAAATTGCCGTACTACCAATTTTGTCCAGTAAAAATTTGTAATATTACAAAATAAATGTTTTGTTTGAAACTGGCTCTAATGAGTCGAGACATACTGTGAATTAATAAAACGAATACATGATTTTTATTTAATTTCTTACGATACTTGTACAAGAAGTACAAGCCCTTCAACAGAGATCTTCAAATCGTTTAATGCTAATCTTATGTAGCTCTGGAGGTGTTGTGTTATAAGGAGAGCTAGGGGTAGGCACAGGAGAAAGGCATATAGATGGACAAGATAAAGTCGAGCTAGAAGAAGAGTCACACGAAGAAGAACAAGAAGAGTGGCATGAAGAAGAACAACAAGAGGAAGAGGAAGATGAAGAGGAAGAAGAGTAATCAAAGTTAGGAGAGCAATAGAAAGAGATAATTGCTGGATGCAGTTTCTCCAAAGCTACCCAGCATTTGAACCTGTTTATGTCGGCAGTTATATGGTGAGTTCTGAAATAATCAGTCAACTCATAATGTATGCTCTGATTCATGTTTGGGGGATACTGATTGACTGGATAGTGTGGAATGTCATCGCTCATCCACAGGGCGGATTCACCTTGTAGAGGTGAGTAAGGCGTATCAGAGATACATTCTTCCTTGATATTCAGTTCCATATTGTGATACCCACTTTCCTCATTATCCGATGTCACCTCTGTTTTGATAGTCACTGGTGGATCAGCTTCGATGCAAGAACCACTCGCCTCGTTTCTCACTAGATTGGCAATGTCTCTGCATGGATTATCGTCACCGGTATTCACTGATGTGTCTAATCTAGATTGAAAGCCCTTGAACGGGCTGTCAGATTGGACACTGGAGTCCGCTGATGAGTCCAGTCTAGCATAGATGTATTCAAAGCCCTTGAACGGACTCTCCGAGGATTGCTCACTGGTGTTACCTGCTACATCGATGGTGGCAGAAGTCGATTCAAAGCCCCTGAATGGACTTTCATCAGACTGGTCACTAGGATAGCCCTCGCGATTGGAATTTTCAAGAGACGGAGCAAAGGATCCATCCAACAGGGTTCGGTCTGCATAATCAGTTGAACCTCTAGCCACAGGTGTGGGTTGTGCCTGTAGATACAAACAATATTATGAATACTAATTTTGTAAATTATAATGATATAGATAATTATCAGTACCATAAAATGTAAACAAATAATAAAATTATTACTAGCAAATAACACTATTACTATTAACCTAAGGAAAGTTATCGGCTCCAAAATAGTAGATTCTTGATAAACTATGAATGGATCTATTGCTTATGAATGAGAAATCCAGTTTTCAGAGCAAACCAACTTATAATCTTCAGAAGGATTTTGGTAATATACAAAACAATACCTTACACACTTAAGCATCTAAAATCATTACGAGCTAAATACTTATCCACTTATATAGTTGAAAAACAATGGCTATAGGCTTGTAGACACACAAATCAATTTATACAAAATTAGAACACCATAAAACTGTTCAAAACTCAATTTAAAACATTATAAATTCCAATTAAACAGAAAAATATTCAGAGAACACAAAACACCTTCATAGCCAGCCACCATTTTTTTAGAGAAAAAGCTACAAGTCCGAGCAAACCACACCTCAAAATCAGTGATGACTTCATGAACACATCACCAAAAAATTATAAATTACAAGTTTAGAATTTACATTTTACATTTGTTCTCAATAAAACTTTATTTCGAAACTGTTATTTTAAATTTATATATCCTCTATATGATCTGTTAATTCTGTTAACTCTGTTTACTCTGTTTCGGTGATACCATGGAATATGCAACACAATTATTTACGATAAATTCTCAGTCAAAAAGTTGTCCGCATATCGATTACTCTGATATTTACTATCAAGTTTTATAGATCTCGAATTGAAGATTCGATTCCAATCGAGAAAAAATGTAATATTACAATTAAAATAGATTTGACAGTCGATTTCCATAATATTTTCATTTAGAAAACAAAATATTCTCTTACAGTCCAGATAGGAGAGCAAAATTGAAGAAAATGCACAACAATCATCAACTTGATGTCGTCTATTTTTCAGTGGATGAAGAAATATATCTTTTCTTAACTTGGTGTGATGTTAGTTCGCCTCTTCTTGGAGCACCCTGGATAACGCTAAATGAGGTAACACCTACTGGCGGTCAGACAAACTATTGTTCTCCTGACCATACACAACACAACTCTAACGATTTGTGTCGTAGTGCCGTAAGCTAAATAAATAAATAACTTTCGATTTATTATAGTACGTACTATGCTTATACAGGGCCCGGCATAAAAACCTGACGATTTTTGAGGGATAATAACTAAAGTGTCTTTCGTATCATAATATATCAAATTGAAGATCAAGTTTTGCAATTTATAGTGAATTACATAGATTACTCACAAAGTTTTTTATTTGTAGATTATGTCATCCAAATGATTTCCGTTACTTTTCACGCACTCACATAACCCAATTCTAAAATTTGTCATTGCTCACTCAATCATCACGTGTGGAATTGCTTCAATTTCTCGTTGAATGACTTCCTTTAGTTCTGTTATTGGCACAAATCCCGAAACATGAAAATGTTCCTCGTCACTTGAAAGAATAACGGCATCCTGGTGGAAATTTTTGAGAATGATCTCGCAAGCGGCTTTGCAATATGCCCAATAATTTGCATCAAGTCGTTACACTAACATTATCTTATACAGATTAGGTCGGAATGAAGAATTCGTCGTACACTTCGATCAGAAATGGCTAGCGCAACAGCATGTTTCGCTGCTGAACGTCGTGGAGACCGTGTAACAGCTACTCATGCGTTTTTGAGGCGTTCTCACGGTTCGTTTTCGTCCTGTTGGTTTCGTTTTTAAAGCGGACAACGTGTTCCTGGAATTCTTTACCCACAAGATCGTACTGGGAACAGGCGCGTGTCGATTTAAATTATTGAAATGTCTGCGACATAAACGCTGTGTTAAAATAACTGAGTCATTATCTTTGAAATAAGCCTCAATCACAATCGCTTGATGTTCACTTGACCACGACATACTGGCTACTGAAATGGCAAGAATAGACCTGTCAATGTACAACATTCCCGCCTGTTCAATGACAGTGGTTCAAACATAACAATTACTACAAAATCGTCAGATTAATTTGCCGATCTCTGTACATCTAACTGTTATTTGGAATTTAGTAAATTGATTCCAAAGTTAATCACTCTATTATATACCTCCTCACCCACAGACTCGTTCTAGATCAGGAGAACTAATCTTTCAAATTATTGTAAAGTTAACATTTGAAATGTTTGTAACATGTTTCTTTTTGAGAATAAAAACTTTTTCATTCATTCATTCATAATTGTATGTGACTCACCCTGATGTAGTTCAGATATCTTACGAGCCGATTTTTCAACTCATTCAAGGAGACGAATCTAGGAGTACTTTCTATGTTGCAAATCTCTAGAATGTTTAATATTTCAGATGTCCTCATCTTACGAATTGAGTCTTCGGTCCAAAAATTCGACATTCCGATGAAAAACTCCATATTTATTGGACCACTACCTCTTGGCTCGAACAATTGGTCCTCCAGTCTAAAATAGCCAGGAGGTGCTTCCTTGGACTGCAACAAACACATAGAATGGATAATAATATCGATAAGGGCTATCATTAATATTAATAGATATAGCCAAAACATTCCACCAAATTCACATACATTACTGAAGAGATTTGTTTTATTGTGAATGATGCCTACATGAGATATCCAAACGTCCATGCCTACCGGCGGGATTTGAGCCCACGACTAGGTAGCGCTATCAGATTGAAGAGTTCAAGTTGTCTCGGCTAACCTGGCCGGCAATTCCTTCGATATTCAACAATGAAGTTAGAACTTCTTTGTAAATTCTGATTATAATAAATTATGATCTTTTTAAAAGTGTTTTCATAACCCGCATTAGGAATATTTTTATCAAAATTAGGAAGAGAAACAGTTTTGGATTTATCCTTCTAAGTCTCTCAACATTAATTAAATCAAATCTCATATCAAATCATTAATTTGATATTGTGATTGTGGAATGTAATAAATAATAATATACAGATCATTTATCAATGATGTTGGAAGATTACTATAATCATGAAAACGAACAATTCTGCAAAGGAAATGTACTGCCGCAGGTGAATTCTACAAATACAAGGTTCAAGACGTAAATAGTAATGTACTGATTAACATGCTTATGCACACTATTGGGGAACAGGCATATAAGATAAGTTTCTCCTAGGTGTTTCAAAAATCATTCACTATTTTTCATCTCGTTTATTTGTACTGAAATTGAAAAAACTGTACTTAATATTGGATAATACAAATATTTCAAAAAGTAATCACAATAAATTATTAGAGCAAGATTAATTAATCAATTATAGAAAATAAATAGCACCCTTGAAATATTTATTTTAAATTATACTCGGCTAGTTTCGACATTTATGTCATTCTCAAGTGTTCTTTTTTCAAATGATAGATTGATATTGAATATATATCGTATAATATAAATATTTAAAAAAGTAATTGCAATAAGTTCTTTGGAAATTCATATCAGGTAGAAGGTATACTTATTGAAGAAATTCTGTTTTAAAATATGTTGTGGAATGACTAATTTTGAAACAATATAAAATAATAATTAGAGAATGATTTGCAATTAACAATGGCTCTAATGAGTCGAAACATGTTTATTTATTTCATACAATTCAATAATTAATATCAATACAATACAAATAATTATTGTGAATTAATAGAATATGAAAAGTGTAATTGATGTTTTTATTTCATTTCAATGAAACAATTAATTTGAATTTTTGTTTTCAACTATTCGGAGCTTACTAATGCAACTTCATTAGCATCAATATGCACTTACATAAGGATGATCTTGCGCTATTGGATCAGAATCAGCATCTGGGAGTACTTCCATTACATGCTCTAAATCGTCATCATCATCATCATCATCATCATCATCATCATCATCACATTGTACGTTGGATTTCTGAGCATCAGGGATGGGAATCTAGAATCAGGAACAAACTGATTTTGATTTATGTTCGTAATTAATCATTTTTCTTTTCAAGTTTCTATCGATTGAATCACTTGATACTTGTTTCTCAATCCAAAACTTTTCTTCCATACATAAATTTTGGAGATTAATAGCATAGAGAAACAATAGCGTAAGTAGATATCCCATGGTATAGGGAATTTATGTCGCAACTTTTACTGTTATCTCAAGCCGATTACTGTCGATTATTGTCATTTTTTACTGTTTTGTTGGGGTGATAGTGTATGAACGGCACAATTTGAGAGACTACTAGCGTCACACACCTGCATAGGAAAGAACTACGTGAACTATCGGCTTGGGATAACAGTAAAAGTTGCGACATAAACGCCCTATACCATGGGATATCTACTTATGCTATCGTTTTTCTATGTTAATAGTCAGAGTTCACCTGTTTTTCATTTCCATGATTTTATTTATTTATTCATGGAGACAACAGGTAAAAAAAACATTTTGCCTCCTTCATACTATACAAAAATTTCCAACATAATACAATTTTTTAATTGGCAAGTTTAGTAGACACCTTACTAATAAATAAATAACAGATGTAAAACACTTGCCTATCTTTCGCTCTTTTTTACAAATTTTGAACTACTAAATGAATAACTGATATACTACTTGTATACTATACTATATATACTATAGTATACTATACTATAAGTATACTATACTACTAATGAATAACTACTTGATATACTTTAGTATAGCTCATTCTTTTTGTGAAGTAGTGAAGGAGAGTATTATTGTCGTAGTAATCCAAATTAAAAAAAAACCAAACTATAATTTGTCACAAACACAAAGGTATTAAAATATCGAGGTGATGGTTTCGTTTGTTAGGTTACAAAATTATCAATCTAAGGTTGTTTAAAAGAAAAATGGTGTAACAACCAAAACCGGAAACTCTATATTTGAATAAATTTCATGGTTGTGACAGCTTAGTCTTATTCCTTATGTGTATTTTATATTGTACAATATTATAACTTGTCATTCTTCCAATCAGTAGTTAACGAAAATTCTATGAGGATTGAAATCAGTATTGTATAACATGCTGGAGAATATGAAATTTGGATTTCCATTAGTAAAATGAGAAAAAAGACAAAAGGGGGAAAATATCCATAGGAAAAAATGGGAATCGAGCTGATACAACATGAGAACATGATTGTATAACATGCTGGAAAAGAAAATTTGGGGTTCAATTGGTAAAATGAGAAAAAAGACAAAAGGAGAAAATATCCAAAGGCAAAAATGGGAATAGAGTTGATACAACATGAGAACATGATTGTATAACATGCTGGAGAATAAAATTTGGGTTTCAATTAGTAAAATGAGAAAAAAGACAAAAGGGGGAAAATATCCAAAGGCAAAAATGGGAATCGAGCTGGTACAAAATGAGATCAGTATTGTATAACATGCTGGAGAATAAAATTCGGTTTTCGATTGAGCAAAATAGAAAATGATTGGAAGCTTGTGATCTGACCTGCTTTTCACCTCCTTCAAATCGCTTCAAGTGGTTGAGGAGTCTATTTCGTAATGTGAAATAATTTCCTCTACTGTCCAAATTATATGATTCTAAAACAAAGGCCATCTCACTGTGCTCCAAACGGTACACCCAGTCGGTGCTTCCGTCGACAAGATTATCTACATCCAATTGATTGTCACTTTCCTGAATTCAACATTCATAAATGGTAACAAGGGTGCAAGAACTATTCTCAAAACTTTCACACAGTAATAAATGAAACAGTATGCACAAATAGATGTATCAACCCTCATTGTTACAAAGCTCAATGGAAAAGTTTCAAGATTACACATAAATTGAAGTTTTATAAACTGTTCTTCATAAATATCTAAAAAAATTGTCAATTGGAAAATGCATAGAAAAATTATATAAATCATTAATTTGTCAGGATGGCATTGATAATGTTTATGAAACTTAATCCAAGGTAAAATAGTTGGTAAGCGCTCGGTGGGACGTAGAAGAATGTCTTGGTTGAGAAACCTGAGGGAAGCGTTTAATTGCACAACCAATGACCTGTTTAGAGCGGCTGTGAACAAGGTAAAAATTGCCATGATGATTGCCAACCTCCGAAATGGAGACGGTACTTAGAGAAGAAGAAGATGAAACTTAAAAATTCTGAGCTGAAAGTTTCGACTGATTGAGACTTGAACAAAGGACCTCGTGTCATCAAACTAAAGCATTAGGCCAAATTCACACACTTAAAAATTCTGAGCTGAAAGTTTCAACTGATTGAGACTTGAACAAAGGACCTCGTGCTCGTGTCATCAAACTAAAGCATTAGGCCCAATCCACACAGGAGTGGTGTGGCGCGGATGTGGCAGTGCTGACTTTTTCAAATTGTGGCAAACGTCACTTCTGTTTACATTGGATCATAGATGTTTATATAGCTATAGCCAGCCCCCTGTGGGTTGGGGTAGCTTTGAGTCGATCATCGTACTCAAGAATGTGTTGAAAACCAGAATTCACCCACAGTATCCATGCTTGTCGTAGGAGGCGACTAAAATGGACCTCAAGGCAACTCCAGATTGCCTTGCCTTCAAACCCATGGGATCTGCCCCATCAGGGCAGTTTCGGAGAGGCAAAAATAAAAACCCAAGAGACCAGAGATGGGCGAAACTCCAGGCACAAATGTGGGTCAAGAGGCTGAGTTGAGGGTGGCCGGGCGCCCTAGAGGCAGTTTGGCGTCCCCTTCCTCAGCGGAAGGACATACAAAGAAAGCCAGGAGTGGAACTCACGTAGGTCACGAATTTGTGGGTGGAGAGGCCAAAACTCACCACTGCTCAAAGAAATGCGGCCATTCAGGCAAAACTTCTTGGGGAGGTGAGGCTTTTGACCCTGCGAAGTTTCGGAGGGGCAAAAATAAAAAACCCAAGAGACCAGTAATGGGTGAAAAACCAGGCACAAATGTGGGTCAAGAGGCTGAGTCAAGGGTGGCCGGGCGCCATAGAGGCAACTTTGCCGTCTCTTCCTCAGCGGAAGGACCTACAAAGAAGGCCAGGAGTGGAACTCGCGTAGGTCACGAGTCTAAAGAGCAGACTGCCAAGCATATCACACTGGATTGCAACCAGGTAATGAATGGAATGTTAGTATAGGGAAAACTCCTGGTTCTTGTAAAGGACAAAGGTATTGGTTTGCCTAACTAACATACTACTTGGGAACACAATAAGCTTCGGTTGACGTGTGGGGTTCTTTGAACCTTTGGATCCTTGAATCCGTCCCTTCAAAAACAATAAACATAGCTATAGATAATGTTTATACAATGGCTTGGGAGTGGCGAAAATTCAATACTGTGGCATCGCCACGTCACTCCGGCCTATAGGCCCAACTATTCCCGGAAATTTTAGTATCTTTGTTCAAATTTCATCAGTTCAGAAGTTCAGGAGAGATGAGTCAGCTCATTCAATCTTTTCTTCATTATATCATATAGAATTGAGATTTTCTTTGCCTAACTATTCTCGGAAAATTTTGTATCTTTGTGCGAAGTACATCAGTTCGGTAATTCAGGAGAGATTTGTCAGCCCATCCAATCTTTTCTCTATTATATTATAGAAAATTTGGATTTTCTTCATAAGGGCGGGAAAGACTAATGTTAAGAAGGGTGGTAATCTGTTCATGTTTCAGTTGAGAATGGGTCAGAATTTTTAATTAGATGCGGGTACATTTTTCGCCCCATACACACAGATCGATAATTTTGTGGGGGAATTCCAAAAATTGTGTAATCTTGTATTTTGGAAAATAAAATTGAATTTGTCACCACCTTCCGATAGATTGGAATACCAAACTATAAATTCGAACAAAGCAAGAGGCACTTTAAGCTAGGGGTTGACTAGGTAGTATTGCATGAAAAACACTTGAACCGTGATATTTTTCCAACTCTTTCCATTAATGCTTAGTCCCAGTCACTATTAATACGCTTGAGTATTTTGTGGCTTTTCAGGTACATATTGTAGCTTGAGCATCATAATATTCACATATTACAATTTATTTCAATTTCCATTCATACTTCTTATTCACTTGGACATAATTCTCCTCAATAATGAAAACTCTCTAATCAAAGATAACTTAATGTACCTAGTGTAGTCTAAATCTTGATTGTTATTGGATAGCTATCTTAGAAACAATATTGATTGAACTGCAAAACATATTCAACGAAACAACTTACAATTGGATCGTTGGCACCAATAACTTCCTGGTACAACATAATTGAAGGCGAACAAATTGAACTGTTGATTGGAGAGATGTTCCAACTACGAATAGCATCAAGAAATGGTTTCGGATGACCAATATCATGGCTGGGCGTTGAATCCTTTTTGAACACACATTGTTGTTTAGGAGTTCCATCACATTTGTCTGTTTCTGCTGATTGATTGATTGAGCACATCACACAATTACATATTTCTTTTCTTTTCTTCATAGACCTATTTCTTTTCTTAGGAACGATCCGCTTTCGTCTGGGTGGTTTACGTTTGGCAGGTAGTGACGTGGAATCAACTGACTCTTGTTCAGCAGACAATGTATCAACTGCATTCAGCTCACTAGTATGCTTTTTTAAAATTGATTTTCCTCTTTTAAATGGTGATATGTTATTGTCTGCTGATACCTTATCAGATGAACCATCAAATACTGTTTTTTTGGATGAAGTATTTGTGGGATCAGCTGAGTCTTGTTCAACAGATAACCTATCAACTGCTTTCAGCTCACTAGTGGGCTTTCTTAAAATTGATTCTCCTTTTTTAACCGGTGATACTTCATTGTTCAATGATGCCTTATCACATGAACGGTACAATAAGTTTAAGGCTTTATTGGGTGGAGAATCAATTACAGTTGTTGCTTTTTTGGATGAAGTATTTGTCGAAGGTGGTGCTTTTTTGGATGAAGTATTTATAGTTGGTGCACCGCATTGCAAGAGTACTCTGCCTTGAGGTGATAGTCTTGAAATGGACCTTACCAAGGTCAATGAGAACTCTTCTTTGGTTGTTCTGATGAAATTAACCAGTTCAGAATTATCTTTTGGTATTTCAAAGTCTCTACTTAGCAATTTCATGAAATAGTTGTGCGAGTTCAAACTTCTTTGGAAAAAATCTGCCCAGTTGAGAATCGCTTTCACACAACCAATGCAGATCTTCCTTGGAAGGAGCATTTCTTCTCTGTCTCTAAGCTGAAAAAAATTGGGAAAATATATTAATTTCTACAAAGAAATTCATATTCGTAAAAGTCAAAATAATCCAGTTAGTTTCCATATTGAGCAAAAACTGTCTCAATGTCCAAATTTCCACAAGAAAATTCGGGGATCAAATAAAAAAACTTGATGTTTACATTTTGTTAAGTCTGGAGCAGATAATTTTCCTGAATAATTGAGTAACTCTATCATAATGATGCAATAAGTGCACCATAATCAGGTAGCATATCTGAATTAACAGAACAATTTCACAAAACTCTACTTTTTAGATTAAAAATTTGCACTAAAAAGGATTCAAGAGAAACAAACAATGTTATTTTGGGATAGCATCACATGCTCTGGCAAGTGAGAATAAAAATGTATATATTTATTTTTCAAAGCCAACTTTCTACAAATATTTTAAACCTAGGTGAAGATGAGGGGATCAATGATAACACAAACGTTTTCATTTGTTATGATTTCATGAATGGAGAGAAGAGATGTTGAGAAAGATGGTATGAAACTTGAATGAATGTACCTACTATGTTAATTACATAGATAGAAACTAGTCGAAATAAATATTGTTTATACTCTATTTTTAAAAATTTAGTTAGCCCACTCATTTTTAGGTGAATTCATATAATTTATATTGGATTTTTTCATTCTTCAATACAGTAGTGTAAAAGGCTTTCTTGCCTTTGGTTGCAAAATGATTGATTTATATTATAAGATTGATATATCAACTTGATATATAATTTCACTCATATGCACACACACACACACACACACACACAAACATATAAAGATTAAATATAATGATACAAATTTTACAAATAAATGCATGCAAATTGATTAAACACAAATGAAATAACAAAATTATTTAAAATTCAAATAATTTGACTTACTAAATCTGGTAAATACATTTTAACCAGATCTTTGATTGTGGTTTTTGATGATTTTTCATCAAATAGAACTTCTTCACAATCCAAAAGCTGGCCATTTCCTCCTTTTCCTATGGCGCAAAGTCGACAATAATTGTTCAAGCTTATTTTCAATTTCATGGTGTCATCTTCCTATTAAAAATATATTTGATTATTCATGAAATGAATATGGTATATAGGCTGATAATAAAAACAAAAGCTTTGAGAAGTTATTATAACATTCAGATTCTGGAAAATAGGACTTTCCAGTCTTGTCTTACAGATTCAATTTTCAAAATAATTAGAATGTGTTCATTGGTAGGCTAACACAAAGGGCCTGTTCTGGGAACATGAAATGAGGTAAATTGTCCAATTCACAATTCACCCGGTAAAAAGATCCGTGTCCCATGGGGAGAATTTTGACACATTCTTTACCATAAACCAGTTCCAGTACCAAGTTCCTGCCCCACAGTAGCCTGGTAAATTGTGACAGTTCAAATTACAAGAGCTCTCATTGGTCGATTGAATTGAAGTCTTCTTGCTACTCTGCGCATGCGCTGATAGCTTGTTTCTTTACCAAAGCATAACATAACAAACAAAATTATGTTTGATAAGCCAAAAACTTGAACCGAAGATTTTGAAATGGTGTTCCATGGGAACATTTTGCATCAGTCACCTGATTGAACAATTTACCACTTTTTTTGTTTCCAGATCGAGCTCAATGTCTAAGTTGCATACTTATATAGGACAGACAGGCACCCTGCATACTAATTTTTATTGATATTAACTCTTCTTTTTAGGATTACTGATTATTAAATAAGATGAAAATGATCAAGTATATTTTATTTTATTACAATATTAGATTCAACACTTCAAAAGCTATTTTCAAGTATAAATCTTGGAAAATTTTAAAAATGGCTCTTGAAAAGTTGAAACTATAGTAATGTCCACGTTATAATGGCAGTGGATAAAGATAGAAGAATAGTGATGCTGATTCTCTTTATTAATTAATTATATTTCAACACTGTCAAAAACATAACTGACAACGTTGTGGACCTAGAAAGGATAGTACCACTGGCTTTGTCGAATGATGGACAAGGATAGCAAAACAAAAGTTGATCAAATTCTGTCATTATAACGTGGACCTCACTATAGTAGTTTTGCAATAAAATAAAGGGTACTTGATCCATTCTATCGTGTTTTAATTGTTATCGAGTATAGAAACTCAGTTTTTTAATGATAATAAAATATTTTCCCATTTAATCTAATTAACAACAATTTTGGTTTTAATTATAAGATAAAATGTGTAGATATTGGTGGTATATTAAAAACTGATAAATCAGTTTTTTGTTTTCAATGCAAGTAAAAAGTATTCTCTAAAAACAATCAGCTTACTATTTACTGCAGAAACCTTTAATTTCAAAGGGAAATATAATCAAATCCAACCTAACCCCTCCTAACCAAACCTAACATAACACGCACATACAATCCTTTCCAACCAAGACAAAACTATTTGTCTATATTTTATATTATTAAGTTATGCAATATTAAATTTTATATTATTCAATCACAAATTTTTACTTAGATGAAACAAAAATAATACTGCAGGTGATAAGCTCTTAGGCTTGTGTGTGAGTAATGAGTGATATGTATGATGATGATAATGAGAGATGATAACTACTTCTCAGGTAGTCGGGACCGACGGCTTATTATCTTCTCCAAAAGATGAGGTAGTCTTATGTATGTGATTGTGCTGTGGTCAAAAACTTTTGCCCTGGTCGAAATTCGAACTTTTGTTCTCTTATTTAACATAGGTAATCACAATCATGTTAGATACAGCATTTTTAATAAAACAATAGTATTTATAATCCAATTCAGTATATTTATTAATGGACTCATGGATTCTTTTGAATAATAATATTTTTGTCATGCAAAATACATTCAAATCATCAAGAACTGTTGAAAATTCATTCTTTATGATTCAATATCTAATGCAATTTTATTATTAATAATTGAAGACTGTATCTTTATTTAAGAAATAAAGACTACATGAGCACTTTATGTTGTATATAATACAAATATGGTAGATACTTGGGTAAAAAATAGGTACAAAGCTGATGATTGAAGTCATGGGTTAAGGTTAGGATAAGATGAAAAGGCTTTATTATATAGCTACATAGAAAACTATATGGTGAAAAGCCTTTAATTATCCATTACTTAGTTTTATATATAAATTTAATTGAAGTGTAAAAATAAATTATTGACTAAAAAGAACAATACCATCAATGACCATTAAACATTGTATATTCAAAATAAATATATCAATTGGAAACTTAATGTGTCACTAAGACATTTCGTCATACCTTTACTTATTAATAATAGAATATAAGTAGAAAAATGATGATAAATCACATATATAATATCTGAAAAATGTTGATAATTCAAGTTAATCACTTATAGGTTATAAAATCTTAATGACGCCATTTTGTATTAAACTGCCATATTTATTACAAACAGTGGTGCCACTACAGAGTAGTTTTTTTAATAAAGGAATATATATTTGATAGTCATAACAAGTCATCATCATCATCATTTAAAACTAAAGCAATCAAATAATTTTTCATCCCATTCTCCAAATATTGAGTTCGTAAAATTTTAATTGTTCAAAACTCAATTCATTAGAAAAATAATTTAGCAATTTAGGAAGCAGTGGACTCGAAGTATGAGAGACATAACCTCAAAATTAAAATATTTTGTTCAAAATACTGAAATTTGTTGGAACACGTGCTCCCTTATTGTAGATTGAAACTTATTAAATTTTTCTAAAGAATTCCTAAAAACATCTATACAACACCCATACATTATTTCTCTGTAACGTATCCTTGTGTTTATTTTTCTACAATGACATGATGTAAGTAAATTTTATTGTAGACCTATACTTGCTCCATCTATTTTTGATATCATACAGTTTTTTTCATTCAATCTATTCTATCTTTTCTTTTTGTTATTCAAATTTAGATGTCCCTGTAACACAACAGGCATAGTCAACAATATTTCATGTTGAAAGAAGAATTCGGACTTGAGTAAAGTAGCCAAATCAGAATAATGTTTTTATACACTATTTTCACTACGGTAGTCCTAATGAAATACTTGGAAAGATTTACGTTATAAAAACAGTAAAACTAGTAGGACTGCATACTTTTCAGTTTTTTACACTGACGTTTATACTACATATCTGTGACTCAAAGTCATCCCGGTATACGTTATTGGGGACACACAAGAAAGAAGTTAGACGTATCCGGTATCTCATGTGTGAAAATCTTGTTGATTCTTGTTAATAATTTATTCTATCTCAAATATATTTTATTTAAAATAAAATCTTTTTATGCTTTTATTTGTTTTTATTAAATACACGAATAAGTTTATGAAACCAATGTTAATCAGATGATTTTATAAGATAAATCTCACTTTCGGCTAATGTGCACGTCCAGTGCCAACATACCTGTCATAAAATTTTTGGTTGGAATCGATTTAGTATGTTATTTTGAGCACAAAATCACAAAAAATAAACGGCGGTCACTATTTTAAAATAAACTAAGTTCAAAGTAGCACAACTTTACATTCATTTAACCTATAAGTAGCAATCATAAGTAGCTAAGGTTAGGAAAACTGAGATTAGGAATATCATAATTTGATGATTTCAATAATCAAAATGGCTGCTACTCATAGGTTGAATGCATGTAAAATTGTGCTACTTTGAACTTAGTTTATTTTAAAAACAATAGTGACCGCCGTTTAATTTTAGTGATTTTGTGCACAAAATAATATACTAAATCGATCCCAACCAAAAATTTGATGACAGGTATGTTGGCACTGGACGTGCACTTACACCCTCACTTTCTGCTTATAGAGCCTCCAACACTTCACTTACATGCTGAAATGCACCGTCCCCCATTTTTAAATTAATAGCCTAATAAGTTACATAATTCTTTACAGTTAATAACATCTTGAGTGGTTGATAAATGAATATCAGATGTCACCTATTAGATGACACTAATTGAGGATGCACTTCTATCGATTTCCGATAGATTTTTACTATTTACAACATATCAAAACGTCACAACCAGATCGTCCGGTAGTCCGGGTCTCCTCGAAAAAAAATTTAGAAATTTCATATTCATCAACTTATAATTCAACTAATATCTCATAACTAATAATTTGCAAATTCAAAAGCTGTAAATATACTATATATATATATATTATATATATATATATTAAAGCGAAATGGCACTCACTGAATGACTCACTCACTCGCAGAACTAAAAATCAACCGGACCAAAAACGTTCAAATTTGGTAGGTATGTTCAGTTGGCCCTTTAGAGGCGCACTAAGAAATCTTTTGGCAATATTTCAACTCTAAGGGTTGTTTTTTAGGGTTTAAAGTTCGTCTTTTAGCATGTATATTCTTCTTCTCCCAATCTCTTAATTATAATTGAAATTTCCATATCATATGTTACTATAGAACTATAATCTAGATAGAGTACCTCTTCGAAACAGTTGTTAACTGGCAACTAAATTAATAATTTTGTCAGGTTGGCATTAAGTTGAGTTGACTTTGTTAGGTTGGCACCAAGTTGAAGATTTAAATGCATTTATCGCGGAAAAATTGATTGGGCACTGCTACTTAAATCCTGGGAATATTATATTACTAGCCGTCAGGCTCGCTTCGCTCGCCATATCCGTTTAGTCAGACGTTTAGTCTGGACCCCCGACTGGATTGTCCTAACATGATAAAAATTCAGGCGAGCGAAGCGAGCCTGCTAATCTCATTCTTGGACGATCCAGTCGGGGGTCCAGGGGGTGGAGCCCCCTGGCTAGACGGATATGGCGAGCGAAGCGAGCCTGACGGCTAGTATAACTATAATCTAGAGAGAGTACCTCTTCGAAACAGTTGTTCTGGTAACTAAATAAAAAATTTTGTCTGGTTGGCATTAATAGTTTAGTTGACTTTGTTAGGTTTGCACCAAGTTGAAGATTGAAATGCATTTATCCAGGACCTCCTAAATACCAATTTATCCAATTAGCCAAAATTAGCGTTTTCTCAGCTTTTCTGCGTTTCCTCACCTTTTTCAATAACTGATGGAAATATATATAAAAAAATCAGTAGGCTACACAGGTTTAGCTGAGGTGGAAGAATTTTGTTCGCCAAAGATACGCCGATATAGTAACAGGTGTTTTTCGAGATCAAATTGACATAATACGTTCAAATTCGATACAGAGGTTCCGCTGAGGTCTACATGCAGGCGAGCGAAGCGAGCCCGCTGATCTCATTTTTGGACAATCCAGTCGGGGGTCCAGAATTCGGTAAAGAGGTTCCGCTGAGGTCTACATGCAGGTGAGAGGCGAGCGAAGCGAGCCCGCTGATCTCATTTTTGGACGATCCAGTCGGGGGTCCTGGCTAGACGGATATGGCGAGCGAAGCGAGCCTGACGGCTAGTAATGTATATTACTCAAATAGAAATACATATTAGAACAGTGTAGAATTTGACAACATATTTGTGTTTTTATTCAATTAGAAATACAATAATCTCAGTACCCTTTTTGAATTATTTTATCACAACATGTTTCGGACATTCATGCCATTGAAAATTATGAAATCACTTTAAAATGACATGAATGTCCGAAACATGTTGTTATATAGAATAATTCAAAAAGGTTACTAAGATTTGTATTTCTATTTATATTACTTATAGGTCTATTCTTACATATACCACTCCTACTATTCTTATGTTCCTATCAAAAATATTCTGTTCCAGAATTACAACAAACCATACTTACTAGAAACTCCAAAATGAAGGTCAAGAAGAAGGTCAGTCAGCCTTTGCCCGTGAATGGTAAGAGCACCTTAGAAAGAGAAGAGCCTCTACTGAGAGATGACGATGAGTTCAACTTTGGATCCAGTTACATTCGTGATGAAAGCAGTGACAACGAAGATTTATCTGATGATAATGATACAAGGTTTTTATTTCTCTTTTGACATTACTTTCTAACAGCCCTACATGAAGCACACATAAGTTACATGCTTCATTTTATATTCAAATTCAATTTATATTCATTTATGCTTCATATTCCGATTTCTTACCTTTAAATATTATTTGATTGATAGTCTCATCAGGCCTAAGCTGTGTCAGATACTCAAGAGTTTTGGTATTCCGAGTAAGCTTGTTAACCTCATCACAATGATAATGGCTGCTACTACAGCCAAAGTGAAGATGGGAAATAGGCTGAGCAGAAGCTTTCATTTTAATGCTGGTGTAAAGCAGGGTGATGGGCTCTCAGCAGTACTGTTCGACATTGCTCTCCAGAAAGCTATTGAAAGGGTGGATCAGAGAGGTACCATATTCAACAAGATGCATCAAGTATGTGCATATGCGGATGACGTGGTAATAATGGCTAGAAGTGTGGCATGCTTGAAAGAAGTTTATAAAATCCTGGAAATTGAAGCACGAAAAGTCGGACTGGTTGTAAATGAGAACAAGAGTAAATATCTGTGTGTGTCAGCAATCAAGTCCAGAGTACCAAGAAATATCTACGTGAATAACAAAAAGTTTGCAGGTGTAGAGAACTTCAAGTATCTAGGATGCCCAATAAATGCCACAGGTAATAATGCTTTTATAAAAGAAAGGATTCAAGCAGCTAATAGGGCCTACTATGCCAATGTTAGATTATTTAAAAGTAAGTTGGTCGGCAGGAGCACCAAGATAACAATATATAGAACATTGGTGCGTCCAGTGGCAACATATGCGGCAGAAACTTGGGTGATGAATATGGCTGACGAAAATGCATTAAAAATCTTTGAAAGATCCATACTAAGAAGAATTTACGGTCCCGTTCAGATTAATGAGCAGCAATGGCGAATAAGAAAAAATGAGGAAATAGAAGCATTAATAAAAGGAGAAAATATAGTACGCTTCATTAAAGCCCAAAGAATAAGGTGGTTGGGGCATGTGATGAGGATGAGTGAGGCTAGAATGCCGAAAATAGTTTTTAATAGCAAGTTGCACAGCAGAAGAAAGAAAGGTAGGCCAAGGAACAGGTGGGTGGACCAAGTGATGGATGACCTGAGAAAGATGGGGGTAAGAGGATGGAAGGAAAGAGCCATGAACAGGGAAGAATGGAGGTGTGTTGTGAAGGAGGCCAGAGCTCACCTAGGGCTGTAGCGCCGGATAAAGAAGAGAAGAAGAAATATTATTTGATTATACTCAAATTCTTATCTTCAAAGTCCTAACATAGAAGTACATGACACTATCAAGCATTGAAATATGTAGTGATTTTACTTTCCTTGCCCTATTACCATAGGTAAGAAAAGTATTGTTTTCTGAAAAAAATTAAGGTACCCCAATTTCTAAATTTATATAAGTTTAAAGGTCCCCTGAGTCCAAAAATATGGTTTTTGGGTATTGGTCTGTATGTGTGTGTGTGTGTGTGTGTGTGTGTGTGTGTATGATTGTATGTGCGTCTGTGTACACGATATCTCATCTCCCAATTAACGGAATGACTTGAAATTTGGAACTTAAGGTCCTTACACTATAAGGATCCGACACGAACAATTTCGATCAAATGCAATTCAAGATGGCGGCTTAAATGGCGAAAATGTTGTCAAGAACAGGGTTTTTCGCGATTTTCTCAAAAATGGCTTCAACGATTTTGATCAAATTTATACCTAAAATAGTCATTGATAAGCTATATCAACTGCCACAAGTCCCATATCTGTAAAAATTTCAGGAGCTCTGCCCCATCTATGCAAAGTTTGATTTTAGATTCTCAATTATCAGGCTTCAGATACAATTTGAACAAAAAATTTTGAGTGGAAAAGATTGAGCATGAGAATCTCTACAATTAATGGTCAATAACATTTTTACCTAAAATTGAAAATAAGCTCGAAATTCGAGAAAATGTGATTATCCAATTACAAACTGTTGGCAACTGTTGATTCTATTAAATCATTCACTATGAAGAGATAGCACACACCTTTGTCTCCAGCGTTATTATCCTGTCACCAGCTGGCTCAAATCTTTGAATAGTAGACTCTTATGCGCGTGAACACTAGCGTCACGTGAACAATTTTCATAACGGCAAGGAAAGTAGTGTGAGTGCGCCACACCAGATTTTTTGACTATGTAGTGTTTTTGACGAAAATCTGAGCAAACCTTCTACTAGTATTAAGGTTGGCTGTAAATGCACTAATCAATACTATGCTTTATTTAATTATTCGTTTACAAAAACACCTAATCAAACATAACACTTGGGGTGCGAGCACACACAGTAAATAGGTTGCAGAACTGCAGGTAGAAATCTACAAGAAATTGACACCCTGGCTCTCTAGAGCAACTCACAGTTTAGCGGTTTTGAAAGGAAATCTGTAAATAATGGCCATACATTCCTCTTAAACAAATACTCCTACTTTGACCGTTGCAGTTGAAAGCAGATTGGCCTGTCAATAAACAATACGATATAAAGCTTAATTTCGTCGTAGGAGAATTTTTTCTATAATTCAGTATAATAAGCAGGATTGATTGATTGATTGATTGAGTACTTTATTTATGTAGATTACAATATATACTGGCTTATACAATAGCTTAAAATACAGCAAAGTTATAGATGAATTTACATAATATAGACTAAGAAAATAAATATTGAACTGTATATTATATGAAAAAGCAATCTGTAATATAATAACTATAGATAATAATCATATTGTTATGCATCTACATAAATTGGCGGAGCTTTGGACATATCAATGTCCATTCTTTGGGAAGAATATTAAAAATATCCTCCCCACTAACTCTCTACCAAATGGGATGGGATAGCATTTGAAAGTATCTCAAATTTCATTTTCTAAAAATATGTATTGGACGGTCAGAATTGTTCCACGGTCCCAAACATCCTTCCCAAACTGTCTAGATATGTTATTGCCCACTATGGGTAAAAGTGGGGCGGGAATCAGGTTATTCAATGACTACTACTTTGACTGTTGAAAGCAGATTGGCCTGTCAACATAAAATACTATATAAAGCTTAAATTTCATGTTAAATCACAAATTTTTATGTTCTAAAAATTTGTGTTTGACGGTCACAATTGTTCCACGGTCCCAAACATCCTTCCCAAACTGTCCAGATGTGTTATTGCCCACTAGGAGTAGAAGTGGGGTGGTAATCAGGCTATTCATGTTTCAGTACACTCACTCAACAAATAGAACATTCACGAGTTGTAGTTTGCCCGGTAGATAGGAATGTTATTTTGAGTTAGGCTTGGTTAGGTTAGGACAGGTTAGCTAAGGTTAGGCTTTGTTATAAATAAAAATATAAATCTGAGTACCCTTTTAAGAGTACCTTAGAAAGAGAAGAACCTTTACTGAGAGATGACGATGAGTTCAATTTTAGGCTTTGTTAGTTTAAGTTAGAAATGAATCTTTATTACCTTGTAATCTTTAATTGTAGCAATTGGTTCGTCAGAAAAACAAGCACACAAAACATTGATATATCAACAAAGGAGAAGTTGATATAGCCTATATTAATAAACAAATCAAGTCTTTGGTGCAAAAAACCAATATCACACGAAGAAGGACAGTATCCCATAAAGTGTATATATAAAATTCTTGGATGGTATCATCAGGGATATTGAAAAACTCTCTTATTGAATAAAGAGGGGTTTTCACGAGGATTGCATGGGCACTTTTGATGAAATGCCGTGTTGTAAGAATCCTCGCTGATGCTGGTAGCCGGTTGAAAAGCCTCTTGCTGAGGCTACCAGGGCTATTTTGTATCCTACTCAGCATTATGAAGGACAGGTTGAGTTGGCTTCTTCATCTTGTGTTGTATTCATGAAAGTCACTCCTCAGGCTCAAACATTCCTGGGTGTCCTTGAAGATATGAAGATATGAAGATGTAGTTGCAGATGACAATCATGACCGATTCTGCACAAAACAGTGGGCGACAATGATCAATTATGCCAGAGCCCGTGATGATACTGAAGGCCCTCTTCTGCAGTAGGAGAACTCTGTCAATGCCGCTGGTTGCACCCCAGTGTTCCAATCCATACATCACTATTCCTTGGAAGAAAGAGATGTATGCAGTCCTCACAAAGCTTTTAGGTACACTCAGCATCAGCTGCCTAAGTAGGTAGATTATTCTGGACAGCTTTGTACATATGTAGTCGATGTGTGAGTTCCATGTCAATTTTGAATCCAGAAGGAAACCCAGAAACACTCCTCGCCTGATCTGTGACATTCCTCAAGCCAAATATTATCCTCTGAGAATTTTCCTCAATTAGTTTGAGATAATTGGACTCAATCCAAGCTGAGACGGTACTCAGAGACTGACCCATCTCTATATTCAGATTGTCCACTGATTTATTATTAATATCGGGGCACCGAGCTTCGCTCATTATTTTTATTTATTGATAAACAGAACACAATTCTCTAATATGGTCGTGTTTATATTTCACAGCTGGCTATACGTCATCTTATGAATTTCGGGGATGCGATATTTTGATTTTTCACATACTCACTTTTTTATTATCCACAGCTGTTTCAGCCAAGGATGAATTATCCTTTTAATGTCGTTCAGCGAGTTTTCTCAAGGATGAGACCTAGTGCAATCGAATCTTCATATCATAAACCTACCATGTTCCAAATTTCGTGAAAATCGTTAGAGCCGTTTTCGAGATCCGTTAAACATAAATAACCAGATATAAAAATAGCCAGTTATAAAAATAACCAGATATATAAATAACCAGATATAAAAATAACCAGATTTATAAATATAGAAATTGCTCGCTCAATATAATAGGATTTATTTATTATTATATTTTATTCATGTAGTATACCATATGGTGCTCACTGCACGAAATAGTTGCCAGTGAGCTCACACCCTTATTTAATAATAAACACATATTTTGTTATTTCATTAATATAACACGTCTCAAAAACAATTTCTTCAATTCTCTCCACCAATATTATATACATTTTCGTAAAATGAAAGGATGCGGTATTATAATATTTATTTTAAATGCCGTATTTCATAAAATCTATTAAAAATATTCAATTTAATATTGAACAATTTTCCAGGAAATCAAAGAAGAGGAAGCGATCTCGTAACCTTGAGGATGAGTACATCAGGAGATTGCAAGAGGAAGAAGGTGATGAAGAGGCAAATGATGATGAACAAGAGCATTCCAACAAGAAGAAGCGCTACTTGCTCCCTGTTAAGAGTGGCAACAGACTGATTCGTCGTGTGGGATTTGTTGAGGAAAGGAAGGGTGAGCCAGCATTCATAAACTAATTTCATATTTACTCAAGTCTTATCCTGGATATATTCCCTGTTACATTCGGTTCTGTTGTCAACCATACTTCATTTCATTGCTGATAGCCCACATCTGGTCAACTTATACCTGTACTTATACTCATACCTGTGTATGTATTATACTCATCACAGCAACTTATACTCATACCTGTGATTCTCCCTATCTAGAGTTTTAGATAATATTGAGTAATATAATAGTGATATGAACATTATTATCTAAAATCAACTTGTTTATTTTTGCATCTAAACTTAAAAATGGCCAAAGCAAGCCGAAAATAGTTGTTTTGAAATGTTTTAAAGTTTTAAATAAAAGGTTACTTCATGTTTTTATTAATAAAATTGAGCGGTATAATATCATAGTGTAAAACAATGTAAAATAGTTGGTTTGGAGAGACTCTATTCCCTTGTTCTGAAGTTTATTTATTCATTTACATTAACCAATGCACAAATCAAATACATGATTAGGAAAGGACCAACAGGCCTAGCCCAAAACTTTTCCCTTTCCGAATTTTGATAGTAGTAAGCCTATGTCTAAAAGGTAGGTTATGTTGCTTCACTTTTAATCATATTCCGAGTCCAGAATTATACAAACCAAAATTTAAAATTGAATTGAATTAAAAACCGAAAAGAATAAAAATATTGCACCAAACTGTAAACTTGAAAACATGAATTATTTAGAAACCATAACAAAACTAAACTCACTCCAAAATCACAGCAAATCAAAAGTTATCAAGTTGAAAATTATGTGCTGGGTTAAAAATACCCGGGTTCGAGTCATACCCAAAGTATAGAATAAACACCCGAAGTTTATAAATATACGGGTTTATAAGTTGTGTTCAAAATAACTTAGATAGTCGTGTTCGATTCTGCACAAAACAGTGGGCGACAATGATCAATTATGCCAGAGCCCGTGATGATACTGAAGGCCCTCTTCTGCAGTAGGAGAACTCTGTCAATGCCGCTGGCTGCACCCCAGTGTTCCAATCCATACATCACTATTCCTTGGAAGAAAGAGATGTATGCAGTCCTCACAAAGCTTTTAGGCACACACAGCATCAGCTGCCTAAGTAGGTAGATTATTCTGGACAGCTTTGTACATTTATGTAGTCGATGTGTGAGTTCCATGTCAATTTTGAATCCAGATGGAAACCCAGAAGTCCAACACTCCTCGCCTGATCTGTGACATTTCTCGAGCCAAATATTATCATTTGAGTCTTTTCCTCATTTAATTGGACTCAAACCAAGCTGATACGGTACTCAGAGACTGACCCACCTCTATATTCAGATTGTCCACTGATTTATTATTAATATCGGGGCACCGAGCTTCAGTCGTTATTTTTATTGATTGATAAACAGAACACAATTCTCTAAAATGATCGTGTTTATATTTCACAGCTGGCTATATGTCATGTTATGAATTTCGGGGATGCTATATTTTTCACATACTTTTTTACTATCCACAGCTGTTTCAGCCAAGGATGAATTATCCTTTTAATGTCGTTCAGTGAGTTTTCTCAAGGATGAGACCTAGTGCAATCGAATCTTTATATCATAAACCTACTATGTTCCAAATTTCGTGAAAATCGTCAGAGCCGTTTTCGAGATCCGTTAAACATAAATAACCAGATATAAAAATAACCAGATATAAAAATAACCAGATATATAAATAACCAGATATAAAAATAACCAGATTTATAAATACAGAAATTGCTCGCTTAATATAATAGGATTTATTTATTATTATATTTTATTGATGTAGTATACCATATGGTGCTCACTGCACCAAATAGTTGCCAGTGAGCTCACACCCTGATTTAATATAAACACATATTTTGTTATTTCATTAATATAACACGTCTCAAAAACAATTTCTTCAATTCTCTCCACCAATATTATATAAATTTTCGTAAAATAAAAGGATGCGGTATTATAATATTCATTTTAAATAGTGTATTTCATAACATTTATTAAAAATATTCAATTTGATATTGTACAATTTTCCAGGAAATCAAAGAAGAGGAAGCGATCTCGTAACCTTGAGGATGAATACATCAGGAGATTGCAAGAGGAAGAAGGTGATGAAGAGGCAAATGATGATGAACAAGAACATTCCAACAAGAAGAAGCGCTACTTGCTCCCTGTTAAGAGTGGCAACAGACTGATTCGTCGTGTGGGATTTGTTGAGGAAAGGAAGGGTGAGACAGCATTCATAAACCAATTTCACATTTACTCAAGTCTTATCCTGGATATATTCCCTGTTACATTCGGTTCTGTTGTCAACCATACTTCATTTCATTGCTGATAGCCCACATCTGGTCAACTTGTATTTACATACCTGTGATTCTCCCTATCTAGAGTTTTAGATAATATTGAGTAATATAATAGTGATATGAACATTATTATCTAAAATCAACTTGTTTATTTTTGCATCTAAACTTAAAAATGGCCAAAGCAAGCCGAAAATAGTTGTTTTGAAATGTTTTAAAGTTTTAAATAAAAGGTTACTTCATGTTTTTATTAATAAAATTGAGCGGTATAATATCATAGTGTAAAACAATGTAAAATAGTTGGTTTGGAGAGACTCTATTCCCTTGTTCTGAAGTTTATTTATTCATTTACATTAACCAATGCACAAATCAAATACATGATTAGGAAAGGACCAACAGGCCTAGCCCAAAACTGTTCCCTTTCCGAATTTTGATAGTAGTAAGCCTATGTCTAAAAGGTAGGTTATGTTGCTTCACTTTGAATCAAATTCCGAGTCCAGAAATATACAAACCAAAATTTAAAATTTAATTAAATTAAAAACCGAAAAGAATAAAAATATCGCACCAAACTGTAAACTGTAAAGTTTTCAAAACTTGAAAACATTGAATTATTTAGAAATTTAGAAACCATAACAAAACTAAACTCCAAAAATCACAGCAAATCAAAAGTTATCAAGTTGAAAAATTATGTGCTGGGTTAAAAAATACCCGGGTTCGAGTCATACCCAAAGTATAGAATAAACACCCGAAGTTTATAAATATACGGGTTTATAAGTTGTGTTCAAAATAACTTAGATAGTCGTATTCGAAGTTACCTAAAGGTGTAATACTGCAATTCCTTAGAGGTGTGTCGACACGCGCCCCGTTCGAGACGCGCAGCTATAAGAAGGCTTGTCGACATGCGCGCGATTATAAGCAGGAAGCTCGAGACGCAACGCTACAGCTGTCACGGCTAGAGCACATAACCTATAAATATATTAGATTCGATGGTTAATTGGAGGTTTATGTTGTACTAGCTTACTCGGCGAACTTTTTACCGCCAAAAAGTCAATGTAACTCATGTCACACTTGACTTTATTTGGTGAATCATGAAATTTATCTGACAATCAATATTTTTATTTACATCTCAATACGGACTTCCTATGTGCTTAAAACTGCCGTTTTAATACCAATAAACAATTTTATCATAGAGTGACGTGTTTATTACAGCTGGTAAGTTCATATGCTAAATCATATTATTACAACATGATCTTGAATCATGATGATCTTCGCGTTCTACGTTAGCCGCTCGGCCGACAATTTCAAAAACAGGTCTGTAAAATGGATTAATATATAATTATTATGAGACCCCCCCCCCTATTAAAATTTCTGGTCAGAAACCATCCCCAATATTCACACAACATATTCCCAAAGTTTCATGCCGTTCTGTTAAGTAGTTTTTGAGTCTATAGGGAACAAACAAACTAACACACAAACAGACATTCATTTTTATATGTATAGAGATGAGCGTTATGGCTACAGATGAATTAGAAGTGTTGGCTATATTTTAATAAATCTGGGTTTAGATAACATTTAGTCTTATTCAGTATGGATAACTATCACAATTTCACAACTACGCCGTTAAAAAGCTTCCTATCTTTATTTTTTGTTTCTCAGCACTTGAATTTCCTGCTTCAATTTATTTCTATGCTTTGTGTTTTATTAATTTTTCTATCACAACTACTTCGTGGAAAAGTTTCCTATCTTTATTTGTTGTTTCTCAGCACTTGAATTTTCTGCTTCAATTTATTTATATTATTTATCATGTTTTATTAATTTTTTCAAGTTGAAAGTGAAGATGCGAATGAAGGAGAAGAAGCGCAGGGTGAAGTGAAACAGAAGGAAGACGAGATAGAGGAATGCCCGACCAGTCGTGACCTGTCTGTGCCCGTGTCGGCAGCAGAAATGATCGCCTGGAGAGAGAAAGCTCTGGCCAAGGTTCGCTTCAAGATTGGCCTGCTGGCCACGGCCGTTCTAGAAGATCCCCAGCAACATGTGAGTGAACTATTGAACTAAGTACACTGAGATTCCCGTCATAAAACTTGCATCCTGGTCACCATTCGATTGCTTTCCTGTAGAGAGGTCCACATTATAATGGCAGAATTTGATCACATTGGTGATGCTATCCTTGTTTATCATTCTACAAAGCAGATAGAGCTATCATTTTCTTGTTCTGACAAAATTTTGCCCATCTTATAGTTGCATTTCAATTTGGTTTGAAATATTCTTGAGAATTATAATTATATTGAACGGCGCAGTGTATCAAACTTCAGTGATTTTTCTACGATTTTAGTTTTTACGTTAAGGGCCGGTTTCCGAGCTCGGGATGTAGCCAAGTTCTAGACTTTAAACAGCTGAAGTCATAAAATTGGCTTTCCGAAACCGGGCGTAGTCGCAGTCCACGTTCAAATTAAATTTCGAAAAACTATAAAATAAAATAAAGAGAAAATAGTGTAAAGTTTCAGCTATTTTGAATTATTCAGGAATGTTCCATTTCGTCAAGGAAATATGTTTCCAATTATATAAATGAGAAAATAAAGATTATCATAAAAACTGCGACTACGCCCCGTTTCAGAAAGCCAATTTTCTGACTCCTGCTGTTTAAGGTCTAAATCCCGAGCTCGGAAACCGCCCCTAAGTGTTCGAGTGCATGATAGTGCATCATCCCCTCAAAGTAAACCATTTTGAACAGGTGAAGGTCTTGACAATTTTCCCACTGTATCTAGGTAGCCTATATTTAATTTTTTCACAAGTCACTATCATCAATTTTTCTTTATATCTTCTTGTTTGTGTTTCAGGTCAACAATTTGAAAACGCTGAATGAAATGGCAAAAGAGTACAGACAAGAATTGGCATTCTCCGTCAAGAAATTGGCGATAGTCTCTTTGGCAGAAATTTTCAAAGATATCCTTCCATCCTACCAAATCAGGCCACTGGATACATCAGATATTAAATGTAATTATGTCTATTTATTATTAAATTTCTGTTTGAACATCTCATTTCGTAATATATCATAGTGCATGTGATTAGGGAAAATTTTATTATTGACTCTGCATTCAATAAGTCCTTATTGATTAAAGCTGCGTTTACACCAAAGTTATTAACGAGATTTTAATATCTCAATCTTTATAGATTCTATTAGATTGATCATAACTTATCATACACATGATGAACATATGTGTTTGTCAAGTTCCGTTCAATCTAATAGAATCTATAAAGATTAAGTTATTTTGTTAAAAACTTTGGTGTAAACGCAGCTTAATGATTCTCATTGAAGTTGATGGCAAAAAAGTGAGAAAATATTTTTTCAATATGATCGTTAGATTCAATTGACTTGAATTAATTCAAATTATTGGAATTTTAAAGAAAAAAACTGAGAATGTTTATATATGGTTCAGCTTGGGTATAATAATTATGTATATTATTCAGTGAAAAAGCAAGTAATAAACTTCTTCTTTTTGTGTTTTGTGTAGTTAAGAAGTTGATATTGTGGTAATTATTTATATTAAATAAGAAGACTAAGAAGTTGTCAAAAACCACAGATTTACTTTAACTTTCAATAAATCTATGGTTTTTAACAATTTATTAGTCTTCTAATTTAATAAACTTCTTCATGACTTTCAAGGAAGGAATATTTACCGCTTAACGAGGACACACAAATGGTATTAGGAATTATTAGAAAGGTAAATAAATTCATGAGCTCAGAATTATCTATTCACATCTTCTAGTCTAGTTGTATATTTTGAATGGTAACAATACAAATTCGTACTACCACTATCACTACTGTAAAATACTCGTATCATTTATTTTTTATATAATACACAAATTGTATAGATTCTAGAGTTAGTGAATTTTTGTTCGAACTCTTTGCAGACTTTTCATTTTTCATCTTTCTAAAAGAAAACTGTTGTTGCTGTATTAATTATTGATTTCCATCGTCTTCAGTGAAGAAGGATGTGTACACCCTGCAGAACTACGAAAAACTGCTTCTGAAGAATTATCGAGAGTTTTTGACAAAGATTGAAAAATGCATATCTATTTTGAACAAGAAGAAAGGCGATACCAGGCTTCACAGCACTGTAAGTATTAATATATTCACAGTTTTTCATTTGTCATTCTAAGGGCCGTTTGCACAATGACAGTTTAAACTAAATTTCATTTTAAACTGGATTAAATGGGTCAAGTCTCGTAACTCCCGTATCAAGTCTCGTTTGTTATTATTTGTTTAATTTTGAGTTTGAGCTACCAGCTGATTAAATTCAGTTTAAGCTCTGACTGTGCGAATGGCCCTCAATGTTCAACTCGGATAAATATAGCTTCAGATTCTTTGCATGAATAATTAATATTATACTCCATGCCCAAATTGAAGCGATAACCAAAATTAGCAAAACAGATTTTCCTATAACCAATTAAAGAGGAAATAGTTAAATATAACATTTAAATTGCAATTGAAAGGTACAAATTTTATTAAATATATGAATTCAGGGCAACTTTCTTATATTCATAAAATAGAATTATAGTATCCTTTAAAATTAATAAAATACAATTTAAGTATTCTTGATTTATTAATTTTAAAGGGTACTATAATTCTATTTTATAAATAAAAGGTACAAGTCTGCTTCTCTTAAAATAGTAAAGAAGTAAAATTACCCTTTTTTTAAACTGATAATTATAATTTATTAGTAGAGGAAGAACCTGTTATCGGATGGGCACGTTAAATTGTCGGTCCCGGCTGATGTGCAACATTCGTACTAAGACACATTTATTTATTTATCAGATCAATAGAAAAATTACAACATAATATAGAGGCTTAAAGCTTTACGACAAAACAAGCCTCATTGAATAATTATTATTGGCATTGAATAACATTGACGGCTCACATTATGCTGTTTATATTCGGGCTTTATGGGTCTTAAGCGTTGAGGGACTCTCCACCAACAAAAAACAAAGAATCATACGAATTTATTTATATAAAAGAGGAACAGTGTTTTGCATAAAGCCTGTACCCTTTGTACAGAATCACTTGGTATTATAGCTTTATAAACCCAATTACAATGTAAGTTATAACTTTTAGTCTTATCGCTATATTCTTAATTTATTTAATCATTAATACAATTTTAAATCTTGTAGTTATGACTGGCAGAGAGCAACAGACTTAATCCAAAACTGCTTTTCTCCCAATTTTTGTAATCTTAACTTTAATTTCATAAATATTAGTTTTATTTCACTTCCAAAAGTTTAATTTTTTGAAGTATATATATTTTCATAATATATCTATAGTGATTAGCTAGGGCCGTCTATATTCAATGCTGGATTCTTGATTATAATATAGGTATTTACGTCACGAGTGGCCGTTAGTAGGGCCAATCATGATGTTTCATGAATCTCGTGCGAACCTTGCAAGAGACATTCACGGCCAAGTAACGTACAATATAAAGATAGCCATCACAAAGTAGGAAATAGGCATTTAAGAAGATGAGAGTGTAGACGATTAGAAGAAGGCTATTGATATTATAAGAATATGCTGAAGATTATTATAGAGATGACATTTTTTCATGTTATTATTTCAAAATTCTAAACTCAACTAACCTAAAACTCTATTCATAAATAGAAAATAGAAAACACAAGCGGTGCCCCCTACTTGCATATTTAGCGCTTCCGTGAGCTATAAAAACTTATTAAGGCTACAAAAGCGAATCAGCTGATGAAAAATCTTTAAAATACGTGAGAATTTGCTCCAGAGTTCAGTATAAGGTAAAGCTTATTCATATAAAAATGAGCAAATGCTTTTGCTTCTACCTTTTGCTCATGAGCAAAACCTTATACTCCATGCTCTTGCTCATGGGCATTTGCTCTGGTTTTATTCATATGGGCCAATATGTTTCTCTACTCAATTAGCAAATAATATTTTTCCAATTGTTTTCAATTTTCAGCAAAGTGTGGATCTAGGAATGGTTTGTCTGAAGCTGATGTGCGACTTATTGGTATTGCATCCTTATTTCAACTACTCGCAGAACATAGCTCAACTTCTCGTGTTGTATCTCAACAATCCAAAACCTGAAGTCCGCAGTATTGTATCGAAATGCTTATCTCAGATTTTCAGAGAGGACAAGAAGGGAGAGCTGTCTTTATTTGTGAGTAACTTGATATCAATTTTGTCTTAAAGGATCTCTTTTTTATTTAAATAAAATAAATAAATAATTGTCCTGTTAAAAATGAGTCATTGTGCCGGTTGCACAAAAGCCGGTCAAATTTGAATCCTGATTAATTCTACAAGAACCAATCGGAAAAGCCGTCTTATAAAAAACGCCTTCTCTGATTGGTTTTCGTAAAATTAATCACGGTTAAAATTTGACCGGCTTTTGTGCAACCGGGCCATAGAATGTTTGTTGATATACTTGTAGAAATGTTAATTTTGGTTCTTGTTTGCAGTATATCAATGTATATCTAAAGTATATTCCATTTCCTTCCCAAAAACTCAGGATACTGAATTAGAACTATAAAATTAAGCCGAAAACAACTTTCACTTTTGATTATAGATTAATATCGAATTTTTGAGTAGCTGTGAAGGTGATATTGTGGTAGTTAACTGTACTGAATAAAAAGACTAGATATTGTTTAACCACAGATCCGTTAAAAATCGAGATACCGGTTTCGATTGTTACACCATTATTAAAACTCTGATAAACTGATAGTTTACCAGTTACTGTCATAAGTAACTGATAGTTATCTCAGTAGTTATCAGTAATCTCTGGTAAACTCGTAGTTTTTTAGTTACCATTATCAGGAACTGGCTGTTATCTCATTAGCTATCAGTAATCTCTGGTGAACTCGTAGTTTAACAGTTACCATTATCAGTAACTGGCTGTTATCTCAGTAGCTATCAGTAATCTCTGGTGAACTCGTAGTTTAACAGTTACCATTATCAGTAACTGGCTGTTATCTCAGTAGCTATCAGTAATCTCTGGTAAACTGGTAGTTCACCAGTTACCATTATCAGTAACTGGTAATTTACCATAGACTGATAATTGTGTAACAACACAAACCGGTATCTCGATTTCTAATAAGTATGTGGTTGGACAATATCTAGTCTTTTCATTCAGATTAATACTGATCTAAATACTACTATTTGGGAAGATGTTTACAATAATATTTAACCAAGAGAACGTACAATATGGATTGAAAAATCATTCCTCCAACTTCAGAATTCCTTTTTTGTCTGCATTTCAATTAGTATTCAATAATACACTTTTTACAGATTGTGCGCAAAATAAACCTGTTGGTGAAGTCGAGGACGAATGCTGTCCATTCAGAAGTGGTGTCCGTATTCTTGACCCTGAGAATCAAAGACGTCAATCTAGACCAGGAGAAAGAAGCTGAGTTGAGAGAGAAAAAGTTTCAAACTAGAAGGCAGAAGTTGCTGAGCATGTCGAAAAAGGAGAGAAAGGTAATAACTTACAGAATTTTAAAATTATTACCAAAAGTTCTTCTACACCAATCTTGATTGATTTTCCTGCTTCTGGTTTTAAATTCAGTTTTGTATAGGCCAACTAAGTACCTACAACAGTAATTCACCATTAACAATTATTATTATAAACGCTATTATTATTATTAACGTTGGTCACCCGCTTTTGCCTCCAATACTCTTTTATCCTCGCACTCTGAGAGATTCGTCTTTCATAAGCTGCGTACACATATACGCACTTCCAACCCGCACCGAGCACGCCCCGCCCTCGTACTGCCCTCGATCCTCCATCGCACCGCAGTCGCTCCGACTCCGCTCGGCAGTCGCACCCATCATGAACGTTACGGAAGATGTTAGCTCTTCTCGCGTTCCCCGGTCGAACCACTCTTGTTCCCCGGTCGATCATCAATCGCTCTGCTGGAGTGACGTTCGGTTGCGGAGCAGAGCGAAAGTCTGTATGCACCTTAACGACCAAGTTTCAATTCTGGGTTCTTCTGGGAAAACATCAACTTTAAGCAGATTCCGTAGCCCTGCTCTGATGAGTAAATCTGCCTCTTTTATATTTCATTTTTGTATATCCTCCTTAGACTCTATAAACCAGTTCAATTTGGATCTCCCACTTATTTTATTTGTTTGTCTGCCGAGATCCATTCTAAACAAATGAGCATATAAACGGCTATCTCCTCTTTCTGATCACTTCCGAAATCTTCTCAACATATCAAAATCTTTCTTTCTTCTACTTCCAACTTTTCATGGTCACCCTTTCTGTTGAAAATTAAGCACTCAGAAGTATACAAAGCTTCCGGTCTTTTAATGCCTCAGCTTAAATTTAATTTCACTTTAAATTAAGTTTACTATAGTGAGGTCCACGTTATAATGACAGCGGAGAAAGATAGGAGAACAACGTTACCGATTCTCTGCCTCTCTGCCTTCTATAATAGAAGTTAGTTTATACCGGTATATTCGATGTAATATCAACTGATAATTTTTGTTAAAAAACGAGGTAGAAAATGATAGCGTTATCTGCTTTGTCGACAAGGGTGAAACACCAATAAATCAAATACTGTCATTATACTGTGGACCTCTCTGTAGTTGAAGGATATTGAAATCAACTTTTATTTCAAATTCTCAATGTCTCTATCAAATAATAATTTGCTATGATTGGTGTTTCAAATTATTAAAAGTATGAAGTGTAATTGTGAGTTATCATGCAGTCTACATGTTATTTATTCATTCATACATTGGATAAAACACAAATCATATTTTATTGAAACTGTAATATTATTGGTGTTTCAAATTATTAAAAGTATGAAGTGTAATTGTGAGCTATCATGCAGTCTACATGTTATTTATTCATTCATACATTGGATAAAACACAAATCATATTTTATTGAAACTGTAATATTATTCTTCACTGTACAGGCCAGCAAAAGATTGGAACAGTTAGAAAAGGAACTATTGGAAACAAAAGCTGAAGAAAATAAGCAGACAAAGCATAAAACTCTCACGGAAGTAATCAAAGTTGTATTCACTGTATACTTTCGTATACTCAAAAATGATCCAACGTCCAAATTGCTCTGTTCAACTCTGGAGGGCATCGCAAAGTGAGTAAACTCTAACGGAATTCTTTGATAGATGATTGTAAAAACGCATCAAATCTAGAAAGAAAAATAGCTCTATATATGAACAAATTTACAAAACAATAAATAGTCTACAGTAGGCTAAAATTATTATATTCTAAAAGAAATATTTTTGTCTTTTACTTTCCTTGCCCTATTACCATAGGTAAGGAAAGTATTGCTTTCCGAAAAAAATTAAGGTACCCCAATTTGTAAATTTCTATACGTTTCAAGGTCCCCTGAGTCCAAAAAAGTGGTTTTTGGGTATTGGTCTGTATATGTGTGTGTGTGTGTGTGTGTGTGTGTGTGTGTGTGTGTGTGTGTGTGTGTGTATGAGTGTATGTGCGTCTGTGTACACGATATCTCATCTCCCAATTAACGGAATGACTTGAAATTTGGAACTTAAGGTCCTTCCCCTATAAGGATCCGACACGAACAATTTCGATCAAATGCAATTCAAGATGGCGGCTAAAATGGCGAAAATGTTGTCAAAAACAGGGTTTTTCGCGATTTTCTGGAAAATGGCTACAACGATTTTGATCAAATTTATACCTAAAATAGTCATTGTTAAGCTTTATCAACTGCCACAAGTCCCATATCTGTAGAAATTTCAGCAGCTCCGCCCCATCTAGGTAAAGTTTGATTTTAGATTTCCAATTATCAGGCTTCAGATACAATTTAAACAAAAAATTTCAAATGGAAAAGATTGAGCATGAAAATCTCTACAATTAATGTTCTGTAACATTTTCACCTAAAATTGAAAATAAGCTCGAAATTCGAGAAAATGTTATTATTTCAATTACAAACTGTTGGCAACTGTTGATTCTATTAAATCATTCACTATGAAGAGATAGCAGACCTCGTGTGTCTCCAGCGTTATAGTCCTGTCACCAGCTGGCTTAGATCTTTGCATAGTAGACTTGAGATGCGCGGGAACACTAGCGTCAGGTGATGAATTTTCATAACGGCAAGGAAAGTTGTGTGAGTGCGCCACACCAGATTTTTTCATTTGATTCTCAGTTGATTACAAAAATGTTGGTTGTTATCCGGATTCAACATGTAATGATAATTATTTCAAGTCCTTGAGTTGACAGTGATTCTAAAAACAATTGAAGAATCAATTGCTGTGCTTTTAATCCATTCTTTTCCACTATTAACTTATACTCTGTCCAAATTGGCATGAGCTCTGAAGGATTAGGCCGACCCTCCTACTACTCACAAGCACACACACACAAGCGCAGTCTCCTTTTGTGTGTGTGAGTAAAGGGACGGTCTGTCTACCTGTATACTACGTAGTATACATAGTATATCAATGGCGCAGATAGGCCGGGTGTGTGTGCCTGCGCATGGGGGAGCGAGGGTCCGCTTAATCTTTCAGCGCTCATGGCAGTCTGGACAGAGTAAAGTCTGGAGTTGCAGTCTGGACATGCAAACTTTGAATTATAATAAATACTTAGGCTATTAATATTAATAAATACTGATCAATAAAATCCAGAGCCTTGTTGCATGAGCAAATACGAGGTAATATTTTAGTAATATCATAGCCACCTCTAATACAAGGCCTCGGCCTACGATTTTGCAACGTCACAGTGTAGGCCTAGAATCTAATACATGATTGGTGAAAAATATTTGAAAAAATTCCAGCTGATCTTTTTCACCAATCATGTATTAGATTCTAGGCCCAAACTGCGACGTTGCAATATCGTAGGACGGGGCCTTGTATTAGAGGTGGCTATGGTAATATCCTATGTGCCTTGGTAATGTGCCTTGTAGGCGAGGTAATATCCTATTCTAATAACCAGCTGATTACTAATATAGACTAAAATTTCAGAAAAGTAAAATCAGGTCCCTGTTTCATAAAAACTTAGAAGTCCTGTAATACAGGAACAGCTGATTTTATCGGCTATATTGAGCATGCATTGGAATGGTGATTCTCCTGTATTACAGGACTTGTAACTTTTATGAAATCACCATTCCAATGCATGCTCAATATAGCCGATAAATTCATCTGTTCCTGTATTACAGGACTTCTAAGTTTTTATGAAACAGGCCCCAGGGGCCTGTTTCATAAAAGTTACAAGTCCTATAACACAGGGGAATCACCATTCCAATTACATGCTCAATATAGCCGATAAAATCAGCTGGTCCTGTATTACAGGACTTCTAAGTTTTTATGAAACAGGGGCCTGGCCCTTGTGATTCTTCTGTATTACGTGACGTTTTATGAAACAGGGCCCAGAACCCTATTTTGAACTTCTAAAATGTTATCTTCATTTGCGAGAGAAATAGTACAAGGAGTATCCTTAGATTTTTTTCTGGTCAGTGCCTCCTTTAAAAATAAAAAATAAATTAAATATTATTGTTTTGTACTATTTTCTCATGCAACATTTTCTCATACCACTTTCATTATTATATGGTTCATACTATGTATTAGAATAGTTCATCTTAAGCTGCGTTTACACCGGAGTTGATAACAAAAAGTTATTAACTTGACTGAATCGTCAAAAATTTCTCTTGACAAAAGTTAATAACTTATGTTTCTAACAGAAAATTATTCCTTGTTATTAACAAGATCTTGTTATCAATATAATTGACTTACATATAATTTCATTTCACGAGAGTATTCATATGATATAACAGCCGGAATAAAAAGCAAAATATTGTCTTCAAATTTGAATTGAAACATGTGTGTGATCATTCAAATCATGATCTTCATCTGATCTAATGCAAATAAATTATAATGCGTTTACACCAGACTTTAAAACAAAAGTTTCCAACATAAGTTAATAACATTTTCTTTTGGCTGCTAGTTTTGTTATCAACAAAAGTTAATAACTTTGTCACGTGTTTAGTCTGCAGCTGTAGTTATTAGGGAACAGCTGTAATTGTAGGCTAGGGATGCTGTGCGAGGGGATCGCGGGGAAGATAGTAACCTGTTATTAACAAAAGTTACCGACTCTCGATGGATAACATAAATCTTGTTAATAACAAGGAATTTTCTGTTGAAAACACGAGTTATCAACTTTTTTCAAGATATTTTTTGTCGATTCAGTCAAGTTGACAACTTTTTATTAAAAACTCATATTATCAACTCCGGTGTAAACGCAACTCAACATGATGTTATTAACTTTTGTAATTAACATCAGTTGATAACAAAAATGTTGAAAATTTGTGTTAACTCCGGTGTAAACGAAGCTTTACTATACTGTATCATGTACGTTGTATGAAGATGGAAATAAATTTAATTTGATTTGAAAAAAATAGGAACAAAGTAGTTGATGAATTACGTCCCAAATTTGTGTTTAATTTGTTGAGTGATTGCAGTGGGTGGCCTATTTACATAAATAATTCCAAGTTATTTATGCAAACTTCATTTCTCTTGTAGATCTTTTCTGAGGATGATGTTCACAAGTGCACTAGGCGTGTGTTTAGGTTATGAGACTGATTATGAACTAACTCTATGATGTCTTTAACTTACAGATTTGCACACCTTATAAATTTGGAATTCTACCAAGATTTAGTGTTGGTTCTGAGTCGTTTGATGGATGAAGGCAACTTGGGACTGCGACAGCGCTTGTTGTGCATTCAGACTGTATTCACCATTCTGTCTGGCATTGGAGAATCATTAGCTATTGATCCGGCCAACTTCTACACGCATCTATATAGAAATATGCTTCTTGTTGATGCAGGTCAGTATTTTCTGCTCTAAATCAGCCAATAACATTTCTTGTATCATAATTTTCTATTGTGAGATTCACTTTATAAAATCAGCATCTGATAGCATTGGTTTGCTCTCTATCCTTAAGGTGCAAACAAACTTGGCTTGAAACATGCGCATTTCACTTTTCGTCAGCTGATGCTATCATAGAGAAACGATAGCATAAGTAGATATCCCATGGTATAGGGCGTTTATGTCGCAACTTTTACTGTTATCCCAAGCCGATAGTTCACGTAGTTTTTTCCCATGCAGCTGTGTGACGCTGGTAGTCTCTCAAATTGTGCCGTTCATACACTATCATCCCAACAAAACAGTAAAAAATGACAATAATCGACAGTAATCGGCTTGAGATAACAGTAAAAGTTGCGACATAAATTCCCTATACCATGGGATATCTACTTACGCTATTGTTTCTCTATGATGCTATCCTATCCTATTATATTAAGCGAGCAATTTCTGTATATATTTTTATATCTGGTTATTTATATTTAATGGATCTCGAAAACGGCTCTAACGATTTACACGAAATTTGGAACATAGTAGGTTTATGATATAAAAATTCGATTGCACTAGGTCTTGGGAAAACTCGCTGAACGACATTAAACGGATAATTCATCCTTGGCTGAAACAGCTGTGGATAGTAAAAAAGTGATTGAGCGAGTGAGTTTGTGAAAAATCAAATAATCGCATCCCCGAAATTCGAAAGATGACATATAGCCAGCTTGTGAAATATGAACACGATCATTTTAGAGAATTGTGTTCGGTTTATCAATAAATAAGAATAACGAGCGAAGCTCGGTGTCCCGATATTACTATTAAACGAGCAATTTCTGTTTAGATGTTTATATATCTGTATGTGACCGGATCTCGAAAACGGCTCCAACGATTCTCACGAAATTTGGACCAAAGTAGGTTTATGATATGAAAATTTGATTGCACTAGGTCTCAACCCTGGGATAACTCGCTGAAGGACATTGAAAGGATACTTACGTCCTTGGAAAAACAGCTGGAAATTTTGTCGTCTGTCGATACTGTAATGAGTGCATGTGTGGGTTAATCCTCAGCTGATCTCACGAGAAGAATAGCCTAATCCAGCAAGAAAAACTTTTTTTGTTTATTTCTCTTTTTTTCAGAAATCATGTTTATTTCAGAAATACCAAAATAGTAACTAGATGCTGTTAGAGTAGAATAGTACATATATTAACAAATATTGTAGCAAACTCAGTATATCATTCTAAATCTAATTCATAGTATGTCTGTTTGTAATATTGATGATGTGTTTGTTTTTTGAAGTGTGAATAAATTGTTATTTTGATGAGTGTTAGTAGCTTAACCTAGATTTTGATTTGGACTGTAGTATAAATTTGAAAAGGGACAGTTTTGGGCATAAGCCTGTTGTGCCTCCTCATATAAATGTAAAAATAATTGTACGACTGAAAAAATTAATAAATAAATATAAACTGTAAATTTAATTTTTCGTTACAAATGTTCTATGCTTTTGCACCCCAGAGCAAAGCTCGGTCCCCCGATATTGCTCATTATATCTGTATTTGTAAGTGAAATGCGTCTGTTCGCGGAGCATATGTTTGTACGCACCTTTAGAGAATGATAGCTGTTATCATTTTTTTTGCTCCACAACATTGCCAAATCGTTTGAAGACTATGAAGAAATGTGACGAACTACCAGAATATTCAATATTAATCACGAAAATTTATTGTCACGTGATGAAAAGATACTGTATATTTTGCTGAATATAATTTATAACATGTATCATTATATCAATGACCTCAACCAGACCAAGTTATTACAGACATTCAACTAGAGAAATTATTAACTATCATTATTAACAATCAAATATACCGAAATGACTTGGGCAATTCCTTCAATTTTCCTTGTGATTCCTTGAATCACAGCTATCTCCTGTAGAAGGAGGTGGAAAAAAGAATTGGCAACTCTGCCGTACTATCAATTTTACTGACTAGGTACCAGTCACTTATCCCTCAACAGCATACCATGATCGTAATATATACCATAATATAATATACCATGACTGTGCTATAAATTAGAATTAGAACCATTTTTGAGCTCAAGTATGTGGTGCTTTTCTGGAAGTTGTGAAATGCTAAATTATTGAATAAATGAATGAATAATGTAACTAAATTTTGCTAGGTCTAACATAATGTTCAGATCGACTTGAATTGAATCGAAGAAGACTTTTGAAAGTTTAGATTTGGATTTAAACTAATAGTAATCTCTCTAGTCTTCTATATCTTGTATTCTGACGTAGCCGATACAAATTGTGAAGTAGTAATGCAATTTGTAGTGTTTGTTATTTCTTTGATTATTGTCAACTTTTTTCAAGTACAGTACTTTGAATTTCATAATTGCAGGCCATGCACCGGAAAACATCAGACTGGTTTTGGACGCCCTGGAAATAGTTGTGTTGAAACGCCGGAAGCGAATCACCCGTCAGCGACTGCTGGCTTTCTCGAAGCGACTTGGGTCGCTTGCTCTGCAGCTACAACACAACGGATCCTTGTCCTGTCTCACTCTCATCAAACAAGTTTTGCAGGTAACATCACATCAATCAATTATTGACCGTGTGAAGTGAGGTCTAAGATTCAAGTCGACGGTTTTGCATTTCTCTTTATGTTTATATGTTCCGCATTTACGGCGAAACGCAGCAATAGATTTTCATGAAATTTGACAGGTATGTTCTTTTTTGAATTTCACGTCGACGTATATATAAGGGTTTTTGAAATTTTGTATTTTAAGGTTAATACAAAAGGAAAAATAGTCTCCTTCGAACGCCAATATTACCATAAAAATCAGACTATAGTTCATCATAAGACTAATTATTCATCAATTATAGTTCAGACTTGTTATTCATCATAAATCAGCTGTCGAGTGGATTATCCACGACGTTCTCGTGGAGTTTCCTGAACAGCTACTCGGCTAAGTCGAGTACCTGAACAGCTACTCGGGCGTTTTTCAGGCGTTCTTACGGTTCGTTTTCGTCCTGTTGGTTTCGTTTTTAAACAGGACAACGAGTTCCTGGAATTCTTTAACCACAACAAGATCGTATTCCTACTGGGAACAGGCGCGTGTCGATTTAAATTATTGAAATGTCTGCGACATAAACGCTGTGTTAAAATAACTGAGACATTATTTTAAAAATAAGCTTCAATCACAATCGCTTGATGTTCAATTGACCACGGTATACTGGTTACTGAAATGGCAAGAATAGACCTGTCGATGTACAACATTCCCGCCTTTTCAATGACAGTGGTTCAAACATATCAATTACTACAAAATCGTCAGATTAATATGCCGGTCCCTGTATAAAACTAAATTCAATCTATTCGAGCTTTCAACAGATCCTTGTGGAGCACGGGTAACACCTGATTGATTAATTTGCTACCTTTATTAAAACCCTTTAATCATCGAAACCTGCTCGAATATAATAAGATGATCGGGAGAGGACTGAACGCTTAGCCCAAAACTGTTTTTCTCCCAAATTTTGATGAATAAAAAGTTTCCCAAACAATAAGGTTGTGTTTTCACTTTTCTAAAAATATATAGGGTTTTTCTTAAATAGACGAACAAACTTTGTGAGGTGTTTCCTTACATTAAAATAAAGGAAAATGTTCTAGTAAACATTATTCCTAAAATGTTTCATTACCGAGATTATGATGGCGGAAGATCTCTCATTCTTCAAATTTTTGTTGTCCGGTATTTTGAATCTCGTAATATTGTAGAGAATTTTATTTTGAAGAAAAATTGTTCAGTAAATGATTCGTCTTAAACGCACCCAAACCTCACAAATCAGGATTTAAAAGAAACAAAACAGTAAAAAAAATCATTTTTGAAAAGCTGGAATTCAGTTTTTGTAGATTATATCAATTCCTATCATTGATCGTACAATTTTTCATGCTCTTAGATGTAAATACTCATTTGAATTTTGTAATTGTTGCAGTTGAATAAGGCAGTCGACATATTGCTAGAATCGGATGCTTCTATTGGACAAGGCACCTTCCTTCCTGAACTAGAAGATCCTGAGCATTGCAATGCTGCCAGCTCTTGTCTTTTTGAGCTGACGTCTCTGAGGGTAAATGCAATTTTCACTCTCGTTCAGGCCCTTGCTGCTCAATCAACCAAGATATCTGCAAATTGAAAGTAAAATTAAAGAAAAGTGTCACCTGGTCATATGGGACATGTATATCATAATATATTTATCTCATATTAATCAGGATTTTAGAGTTATAAATTAAAAATTCATTGAACAGTCATTTGTCATTGACAGAAAGATTGTTCAATGAATTTTTAATTTATAATTCCAAAATCCTGATCAATATGAGATAAATCTATTATTATATACATGTCCCATATGACCAGGTGACAAAAGATTATACAATAAATATCGAGGGAACGATCTTTGCTCTGGAGTGTAAAAGCATAGAAAATTTGTAACCAAAGATTGAATTTATAGTTTATATTTATTTATTCATTTTCTCAAACGTTCAATTATTTTTACAGTTATATGAGGAGACACAACAGGCTTATGCTCAAAACTATCTCTTTTCAAATTTATACTACAGTCCAAAACAAAATCTAGGTTAAGCTACTATGACTCATCAAAATAACAATTTATTCACACTTCAAAAAACAAACACAACATCATCTATTACAAATAGATATACTATGTACTATTCTACACTAAAAGCATCTAGTTACTATTTTATACTTTCTGAAGTAAATATCTTCTCTAAAAAAAGAGAAATAAACGAAAAAAAGTTTTTCTTGCTGAATTTTTCTTCTCGTGAGATCAGCTGGATGATCCCTCACACATACACTCGTTCACTCTCTTCCAGTTTGTAACTAAAATAATAATGATTTAAATAGTAGGTTTTCTACTAACAAGGCTTAAAAGGCAAGGTGGGATTGTCCGTAACTGTCTTTAGGGTAAGATCACATTGGATCAACATCACATTGGTGTGCAGATGAGAAACAAAATCTTGAAAGAGCTATAGAAAAATGTTGTGACTTGCCTGTCTCTGCTCACACTTAACGTGTGTACTTGCCAAAAAACCAGCTACAAGCACTTTACAAGGTGTTTCTATGGTTCGTTCCAGATTTTGTTTCTCATCTGCACGCTTGGTCATGCATGGTGTCGCGTGAACTTGCACATTTGTGCATCCTATGTGATCACACCCTTAATCAAACATATTCTATATTCAATATCACCTATTTGTCATTCTGATATCATTATTTCACAACAAATTTTATGAGTACATTTTTTTTGTCAAATGTGTAGTAAATATTGAACTAGCCTAAATATTATATCAATATTTGAAATCCTCTCTTTTCCAGAGTTGAAATTGCTTTCAGGCCACTAAGCTCTGCTTTTTCTCTATTCTTCATTTTAACAAATATCACTTATTATTATTATTATTATTATTATTATTATTATTATTATTAATGCTTTATTGTTATTATAAATAATTCATAATATATTAATATTATTATTATTCAATCGAAATGCACTAGAATAAAGTGCTCTTTCAACCTGCAGCAAACAATGTTTCTGTTTTGTTTTTTTTTAGAATGAGAAGAAACTGACGTTGCTTTTGTGTTCGCAGGTCAAGCAGAGAAATTTTCAATGACTACAATCCTCTAGAAATGGCGTTCAAACCATCAATTCCTGTTCCGAAAAAAATGAAAGTTGGTGAAAAGCCTCACAGATGGCATGATAAACAACTTGAAGTCTATTCTATTGAAGCGTTTCAAGACAATAGCAAAACCGACTTGAGTGGATTGTTCGAAGAGGTAACTAGAACAATCAATTCGCATGTATTATTATCATTTTATCTATTATTATCTATTGTTTGTTATGAAGTAGTGCTTCAAGATGAATTGAGGATTGAGTTATTGTTATTTTTTTATTTCTTATTATATTTTTGGACATTCAAAAGTACTATGTATGTGATTATCTACATTCATCAGTAGAAAATTATGAATCTTCAACATTATATCATTCTTCAACCAGAACATCAAATAAACAGGCTGCAATATTTTCAAATCTATCACTTAAAATAAGTTTACCCCCTTCACACCTCTGCAATTTGAAACATATTTTCATTATTGAAATATCCATAATGTGGTAGTAGAGAGAGGAAAGATTTGTCATCCACAAAAACTTATCACTCATTTTATCGTGTATTTTTTGTTAATAAATTGAATTTTTAATATAAAAGGGTTTTGAAGCGTAGATTTTATAATACTCATTTATTGTGCTTTATACCTATAAATATATTTTTGATTTAATAATTATATGTGATTTTTATCAGTATTGAATTGGATGAAACATCATACATCAACATCATTGGATGTATTGAAACAGTATTGAATGTTGGATTTTAAGCATTTATTTTTCATTCAAAAATCAAGTGATAGCATAAGAACTCATCTTAATACCATGTGTCACTTATGGTAGATGTGAATTTGATAATTGCAGATATATGAAATATATTTTGTAACTGGCTTTTCACTGCAATAAAATTCATATTATCACTAATAATATTAGCTATAATTCAAATTATATTTCGATTGGTTATCGTGAGGGTTACTGATTACGTAGTAATAAGTTGTGTCTAATCATTTGTTCAATCTTTTTCAGGTCAAGAAAAACGGATTAAAGGATGAGCTAGACGATGTTACATAATGGGTACCCAAATAAATGTGTTTTATGCTTATGTGGCAACTTATTATGTCCTATTTCCAATTATCCACTTATTTTTCCTGAAATTAAGACAAAAACTGCAATCTATTAAGAAATCAATCACAAGTAGAGTGATCTAAAGGAAAATTCTTACACTACTTGTGAGGGAATTTTGGACTTTTAGAAATAAATAGAATGGACTTTTACATGACGCTCGAGATTGTTATGCGAGTAAACGTGTTTTTTTTTATTACATAAGGACAAGGACCGCTATAGTGGGATTCACTTGAAATTGTCAGCTTTGGGTGGATGGGTAGCGTGGTGTTTCTCATAAGGAAAGTACATTTGAGCACATTTATGCAGGCAGACCCCGATCTACTAATACTTTTGAGAAGTATAATTATTATTTAACGAAAATACTTAATAAATGCTGTAAATCACCCCGAAGACTTCTGCTACTGCAGACATAGACAACAGGGTTAACAGCTAGATGGAAATTCGATGAGAACTACTAACCAAAAATTAGTTGCCAGCCCGGGAATCGAACCCGGTACCTCCCAATTGCTAGTCAGGAATGCTTACCCTTACACCAAACTGACAATCTCTGGATAGCAGCGCTCATTTTATACGAAGCCATAGCGGCCAACCAGTTACAGTTGGAATTGAATAGAGAATGCATTCTCTATTTAATTCCATCTGTAACTTTTGAGAAGAACAAGTTTCTAATGAAATTTATGAACATCCAGAGAAGAGCACGAGAGAATTGTCAGTGCAGTTTAATGTCAATTAATCTATTATTTGGAGGATACTAAAAGAGCAACAATTACATCCATACCACCTCCACACTTGAAAACCTTAGTATACAATACTACGATTGATACCATTGAAGAACTCCGATTAAGGATTTTGAACGGAATAGAAATGATAAAGCAGACTCCTGGAATATTTGAACGGGTCCGACAATCGATGAGAAGACGTCTAAACATTTATTGCCAATTAGAATATTCAAAACATATTACACACTCTTTATAATATGACATATCATTAAAAATATAAATAAATAAGCATAATTACTCATACATATAGGTACTTGAATAAAATAAAATATAAAATCTAGGCATCACCAGCAAAAAGAAAATCTTTGCCCGCTGGTGAGAGTGGCAAAACAGTAAAAGAAAAACATAATATTTCGAAATAATGCATAAAGTTAAATTTAACTAATAATTTTATAACAGCAGAATCATAAAAAATCAAACAAATATTGTGCAGAGAAAATACTATAAAATGAAAATAAAATAATCTAAGTTAAATTGCTATATTTAAGGTGAATAAATACTTACCTCATAATTATGCATTCAGAACAACGGAGGTCACTTTGAATATCATCTTTAGTCTTTTGGTATAAGTTTAATGTCATTTAGATATGTTACTTTCATATAAAAATAAAACTTTTCATAAAAAACCGGATATTTTATTTGCAATCAGCTACAAACTATTAGTTATTAGTTAAACTTGAATTTTAAAAAAACACTTTTGAAGTGAAAATGCACTTACTTTTGTAGTGACGATCGTTTCGACCTGTTGTTGGTCATCATCAGACTGTGGGAATTTACTCAGATGACAAGGCTATGTGTGGTAAGGGATGAAGTTGGAGGAATAGGTTGTGGTGGGGGTTGGTAGATACTTAGTGAGGCGGTAATTTTGAACTGTGGACTATTTTGTCAAAGAGTGTGTGGGAAGAGAAATTTATTTTATCATTTAGGAGACTGTTGGGAAACTGTTTTGTGTGGTTGTAAATTTCGTATTGTTCCAATACATTGAGTTTTCTGCTTTTTTGTGAGATATGGAGGATTTCAAGATTGGTGGCTATGTCAGTGTATGTGTGGTCTGTTGATGTAATATGGTCAGCAAAGTTTGAGTGGCTATGTTGTTTATTAATGGCTCTGATGTGCTCTTTATGAAAGTCACGTCCTGTTTGTCCAATATACAGTTTATTTAGAATCATTACATTTCAAATTATTAGATGCCTGGTTGTTCAAATCTCTGTTTGTTTGGTAATTTTGAAAATGTTTTCTCAGTGAATTTGTTGTTTTAAAGGCAATTCAGTATTTGAGTTTCTTAAAAGATGATGCTACATTCTGTGATTTTTTGAAAAAGCTCTGTAAATATAATATATTACCTGATTTCATGAAGAGTATGAATGAACGCGACTTTAGATCTCAATTAGAGATAGATTTCTGCAAGAGTGCTTTCTACTCAAAGGAAGAGTACATTCAATATTACTCCACATGAATGGTACAATGCTTTCTTTTCCTGTGTCTTGTGTATTTGTTACTGTGGGCTGTGTCTTTTTTTCTTCGACCATTTAGAGTTTTTGACAAGTTCCTGTTTTAGGTGGGCAGTGGATGCTATTTAATCAATCTATCTATCGATAAAGATTTGCGTACTACCGGGATCAATCAGTACTCGAAAATTCATTTGTGGGTCTTGTAGAGCGTGCACTAGGTCGGTGGAATTAGGCCGTAGAATTTCCGACCTGGAATTAAATTTATGTGATCAAGTGTACCTCCGTGCACTAGGAGCGCGGCGTGACGCGGCGCGAAGCCGTTCCGACCCCGAAAAGTCCAGAAACTTTTCGCGCTGCGCGCCGCTCCTAGTGCACGGAGGTCGGGTCGGGAAAATTCCGCGCTTGGGTAACTTCGTTAGGGCTCGGCTGTTTCCGAGCTCTGCCTCTTTCGAACATGGCCAGACTAAATAACTTAACCATAGTTGTTAAAATTGTTTTGTTGTATATTGCTTTTTCTCATTGTCTTTTTGTGTGTTGTGAATAAATTGAATAAATAAATAAAAAAGTTGATGGTTACTGAACGAGCGTTATCGAGTTCTCACTTTTGACTTACTGAAGGCGAAAGTCGTCCGTCTGTTGGTATGTTCTACAATAAATCCTTCAGAAAGTATTGATCAATTAGCTTCAAATTTTGAACACATATTCTTCGAACAGGACAAGTTCGTTGGACAACAAAATTGACACACTTATCACTCCTTCGTCCTTTTCAACTTCATACAACTTTTACAACTTTCACATCTACAAAATGATATGACTTAATATATCAATGGGCGGTTTCTGTGATTCATTTTATTTTGAAACACTGTATCGAAATAATCTATCATGAATTTGGATTCACATGAGCATATTTAAGATGTTGAAGCGATAGAGTAAGTTAATATTTGAAGAGTAATTTTTCATTTCAAATAGGATCCCCAATAACACCTACTGTTAAATTATTCTTGCATGAGAAGAGTATTCAGCTGTTTTCAGAATTTTCATCAACTCTGTATTATTGAAAGTTGCGGGTTTCGAAGATTACAATACAACAGTTCTTGAGCGAGTTATAATCCATTATAGTGCATAATTCACAGCTTTTACGTCTACAAAATGATATGGCTTTATATATCAATGTGCGGTTTCTGCCATTTATTTTCTTTTGAAACTCTGTATCGAAATAATGTATCATGAATTTGGATTCATATAATTATATTTAAGATGTTGAAGCGAGAGAGTAAGATAATATTTGAAGAGTAATTTAATATTTGAAGAGTAATTTTTATTTTCAAGTTAGAACTGTAACTTCAACAAGTATGTCTTAATTCAAATCGCAATTGACAAGTCTACCTCACGACTAACTAGTCCTAAACGGCGCCGCGCCGCGCCGCCCTACCGACCAAGTGCATGGACCTTCCATTTTCCGCTCTCCTGCGCGTCGCGCCACGCAGCTTAAGAAGTAAGAGAGTTCGTTATCTTTTGTTTGCAAGTTCATAATTGAAAATTTGTTCCGAGGCTCGTTTCCCCTAAAAAAATGATTTTCTACTGTTTGGTCGAAAGTCGTTTGATTATTATAATCACCATTCAATTCCAAGTTTTCAAAATTGTTCATGAGATTTTCAGTCATTTCGGTATAATTGAATCATTTGGGAAGTTGTCAGTCAAGAGTTCGTTTTCGTTGGGGTTAAGTAATTCGTCATTGTTTGTAGCGAATTCGGTTGTCAGTTGATTGAATCTGGGGTTCAAGTTCAGTGTTTCTGGTTGAAATACTCATTGGAGTTGGTTGCGATTGCATTAATGTGGTCTGTGTTCTTGACCGAAAAATTGCCTTTGAAACAATGGTCTCTGTTGGTTCATTGAACTGAAGTTGCGAAATATATTGTTGATTACTATTTTGATGTGTAATCATTGGTCTTTGTTGTGATTGGTTTTGAAAGTTCGGATAAGTCTTGTTTTGAGGAAAGTTTTGCATTGGTCTAGTCTGAGGAAGTGTTTTGGATTTGTTTAGTCTGAGGAAAGTGTTGGATTTGTTTAGTCAGAGGAAGTTGTTGGAATGGTTGTGAGATTGGTCTCTTATTGAGATTGAAATTATAATTACTATTTCTGTTTTTATATTTCATTTCATTTGTAATCATACTCAAGGCTTCATTTAGACTTGAAGGGTTTTTTGTTCGCATTAGAAATCCTAAGGGTTCATTGAGTCCTCTCAAAAATACTCTGAGGACTAGTTTCTTTGCGTATTCACAAAGAATATACCTTAATTTGCTGCAATTTTCGTTAGAAAAAATGCAAGTGAAGGTTCAATATCTTTTGAATTCTTTCATGGAAATGAAAAGGCCTTTAGTGTGTTTCTTGTTTTAAAATAATCAACAAGAACCAATTCGGTTTCAAAAATGGTAAAAGTACATCTGACGCTCTAATAAAATCCATCAATACTTTATCTGATAAAATAAACTCCAATAATAAAACTATTGCGGTCTTCCTGGATATACGCAAAGCTTTTGATACAATACCTCATAATACTTTGTTCAACAAACTGGAGTCCTATGGTTTCAGAGGAGTCTCGCTTAAATTGTTCAAAAGCTATCTGAGTAATAGAACCCAGTCCTTAACCATAAATGATCAATCTTTATTGTAACTAACTCAACTTCTTATGGTCTTCCTCAAGGTACTGTACTTTCTCCCATCCTTTTCATACTCTATGTAAATGACTTTTTAAATTAAGACTTATAAACTCAACTGTGATCCTTTGCAGATGATAATGCAGCTATTTTTGACGGTAATTCATGGAATGAATTTCATAACATAGCTGAAAATAATATTCTTTTAGTTAAGAAGTGGTTAGATAAGAATACCTTATGTTTAAATATTGAAAAAACTAATTACATAACTTTCTCAGCAAATAGAGTAGGGCAGCCTAACGAGAATCAAAATTTGAGACTCCATTCTCAGTGCAATTTAAACTTGGGTAATTGTGATTGTCCCATCATTAAAAAAGTCAATAATACTAAGTACTTTGGAATCATAATTGATGGGATGTTCATATTAAATACATATGTAGAAAAATTCGATATTTATCTTTTAAATTTTACCAAGTTAACAGAATTCTTAATAAGAACCACCTGAAAATGATGTATCATGCTCTGGTCAAGTCAATTCTTCAGTATGGCATAGTTGTTTGGAGAGGCTGTTTCAACTGTCATATTATATTGCTGAATTATTTGTACTAGCACAAAAACTGATAATTAAAACTATATTAAGCAAACCCAGGTTCTATCCAACGGATATGGTTTTTAGTGATTTTGAGGTCATGACTATACGTCTATTATACATAGAAACCGTAATTGAGTACTTGATAAAATATAGATCCGATTTTCCTCTCACATTAAACTCTACACTCAATTATTATAATCTAAGGGCCACTGCTAACAAATAATGTAACCTATAACACTAATATTGAATGTAAAGGAGGCAGTTAATTTACATAGGTAGGTACTAAAATAATAAACCTCATTCCAAATCACTTTCTCATGTACAATAAGATCAGCAGAAAAATCAAACTGGATATAAAAAACTGGACATATAGTAATTTCTTCTTCCATTTAGATATATGACTCGAGATTTCTGCTCCAGCATTGTTTTTTTATTAGTTTTTTTTTTCATTTTTCACTGGACTCGCTCACCTTTATTTTGCGTACCTATTCCTCTGTTTTCTTCCTTCCCCCATTTCTCCCTTTCCTTTTTCCACATCACTTCTCTCTTCTCTTCTTTGCCTACCTATTACATGGGAAACCATAGTTGGCTAGGTATCTTCCTCTCGTTTTTTCTCTTCTCCAACACACCCAATTTATGGTTTTTTTATGTTTGCAACATTTTATTTTATTTTATTTGTTTTGTAATTCTTTGTTATTTTGTTTTGTCTTGTTTTTAATAATAAAAAATAAATATCATGTATGACATACCCGGCGCCTCCACCAAATATGTGACGGTGGGAGAATAACTACCTATTTTTTTGATATGGCGGAAGGTGTGGCTCGTTCATCAATTGGGCTAGTCAGTCGGGTCGAGCGAGGGGTTTGTTACCACTGTCTGAAAAAAATGGCTTTTGGTGGCCTGAAAAAGGGCCAAGTTTGTTGCTGGTGGCCCTGAAAGGGACCAAGGCAGGCTAGATGTTTAGTAGTCGTCGACTGGCGCGATACCACGCCGTGCGAGGGTCCCGGGCAGGTCCGTCTGGTGCGAGAGCAGGCCGGCAGGGGCTCAAGTCAATGGTTCGCAGTCTCCACTCTGGTTTACCCGGGCTACGGAGAGGGCTGACCGGGTGATCTACTAGCCAGAGGTCGTGCCGAATCTCCGCCGGGAGGACCTCCTCGACCACTTCCTCATTTAGAAGGGGGCCTTCGGTCAAACCCCGGGCAGGCAGGGTCGTAGGCTTCCGCTGCACACACTCCGATGTCGGTTCGGCACCCAACCCGCGCATCCAGAACCGCGCGCCAGTTGTTAGGCTGGGGCGCTAAGTCTTGGGGCACAGCTGGCGCGGCGGTGTACAGCCTCAGCCTCTCCTCCACCTGGCGAAGCCGACGTAGGGCCATCCTCTTCTGGATTCGGCGGCCGGCTCGGTTCCTCCTAGGCATCGGCTGGGTAGTAGACAAGGAAGACACCTCAGGTTGCGGTTAGTCTCGCCGTGGTTCCCTCATTGGCCTGCTCGCTGCTCTGCTCCTGGTCTCAGTAGTGGTCTCTAGTAGTGGTCTCGGCTGGTGGTCTCTTCTGGCTCTTCAGTGGAAGGCTGCTAGTGAGCAAGTGCTATCGAGGGTAGCTGAGTAGCCCCCTTTTATTCACAGTCCCTGAGTTCACCTGCGCTGCTATTGGCCGGCGGTGCTCGGCCAATAGAAACGCAGGAACGGGTGGCGGCGACTGAGGCGCACCCTGGTGGTGGGTGGGTCAACCACTCATTTGGTTGATGCGTGGCGTGGGGAGCAGAGCAGAGTGGCAGGCTGAGAGGTAGTGAATGCGAGGGAGGTATCAATTCCCCCCCCCCCCCCGTTTGAGGTAGCCACGGCGAGAATTTATTGATTGCAAAAAACAAGATACAATGTTTACAAAATATACAAAAGTGCCATTGGGCGATAATTTTACAGAAGTGGGACCAGAAGGGTCTCCCCCAACAGGTGGGTTGTGGTCAATAATTCCAGAAGGGTCTCCCCCAAAAGGTGGGTTGTTATTCCAAGAGATGTTGCTGGTCGGTGGTTGGAGCCGGGCGTAGTTGAGTCTCATACACCTTGATGGTCTCGTTGTCACGGGTGATCCAGTAGACAGCTCCTTGGTTGTGGGCGACCGTATATGGTCCCTTCCATCTGGGTGCTAGTCCAGCGTGGAATTTCTGAGCCTTGTTTGAGAGTTGATGATTCCGTGTGAGCACCTGGTCGCCGATCTGGTAATGAGGCTGTGTCTCGGCTATCGGGTCTCCCTTCCTATTGAGATAATTTTCTTGGTTCAACACGGCTTCGCGTTGGATTGCGGTTAGCGTGTGTAGACGCTGTTTAATATGGTCTTTGTGCGGTTCGAGTTGATTTTCGGGCCAGTGGCTCCATTCCCCTGGCCGTGGAAGGGTTTGGCCAAACAGGATTTGACTGGGGCTGTATCTTGTTGCCGTGTTCTGTCGATTTCGCAGGGTGAATAGCACGGATGGTAGTTGGTTCTCCCATTCTTGGTGTTGTTCTTGTAGGCGGATCCGTAGTCCCTTCTTGAGTTCCTGGTTCCTTCTCTCGGTAGGGTTGGCTCGGGGGTGATAAATTGGCGTGGTGTAGTGTAAGACTCCCCATTTGAGGCAGAGTTCGTTCCATAGTTTCCCCATAAACTGAGTGCCATTGTTGGAGAGTAGGATTTTTGGGTATCCCCATCTGGGAAACAGGTGCGTATCCATCATGCGGCCAATCGTGTTGGCGTCGCCGTGAGGCAGCGGGTAGGCTTCTATCCACCTGGAGAAAGAATCAGTGATGACCAATATGAATCGATTTCTTCGCTTGGAGAGTGGGTAGGGGCCCATCAGATCGAGACATACGGTTTCCCATGGTCTAGTAGACCGTCGCGGTTGTTGCGTAGGTTCGTGATTCCAGTTGTACGCTTTTGAGCAGCTACACAGCAGGTAATTTTGTATGTACGCGGTTATCTGCGCCTTCATACGGGGCCAAGTGTAATATGTAGCGATGTTTCGGTAGGTTTCGGCATAGCCTGGATGTTCCATTAGATCATCGTCGTGATAGCGGAACAGTAGCCGGGTGCGAAAGTTGGTCGGTATGACTATTCGCCAACCGTCGCGTGTCTTCTTCTCCCAGAGTCGGTTGTGTAGGCGGTAACTGGTGAGGAATACTTGATCAGTTCCCGGTTGATCCTCCAACGGTCGGGGTTCGATCTCCATCCATCGTTGTACTGCGCGTTGATCTGGTCGTCTGTGGCCTGTGCTTTCCGAATCTCTTCTAACAGTTCAGTTTTGGTTACGATGCTTGCTAGCATAGCGGGTTCACTGGTGACTGGCAGGATGTCGGGAGGCATGGTTCGTTCTAGTTGTTGACTGGTCTCCTCAACTTTTTCGTTGTCGGGTTGCCGTGACAGTGCGTCGGCGAACTGATTCTCTTTACCCGGGCAGTGTTCTAGGGTGAAGTCAAATTCTTGTAGGAGCAGGGCCCATCGAGTGAGTTTGGCGCGGCTGTCCTTTGCAGTTTGTAACCAGGTAATCACCTTATTGTCGGTACGGAGTATGAATGGCCTGCCTTCCAGGTAAGGGCGATATCGCTTTATTGCCCAGACAACCGCAAGGCACTCTTGTTCGTTACTGTGATACTGTTGTTCCGTGTGGTTCAGCTTGGCACTGGCGTATGCGATCACCTTACGGTCATTGTTGATTTCTTGGTATAGGACAGCCCCTATACCGACCTTGCTGGCGTCTGTCTGTAGGATGAAGGTCTTGGAGAAATCTGGTCGACAGAGTGGTTGGATGTTGGCGGTCAATGCTTGTAGGCGGCGGAAAGCTGTCTCTTCTGTTGGTGACCATTTCCATCGCGTCTTCGTGCTAAGTAGCTCAGACAGAGGCGCACAAACGTCAGCGGCGTTGGGTAAAAATTCTCGTAGCCAGCCGACTACTCCGAGAAATTCTCGCAGTTTCTTTCTGGTGATGGGTGGTTGGGCAGAAGTCACAGCTAGGATAGCCTGCGGTTTTGCTTGGTTGCCCTCGGAGGTGATTATGTGACCGAGGTATTCAAGTTGCTTGCGGCCAATCTGGCATTTTGCTGCTGAGACAGAGAGATTGTATAGATTTAACCGTTCAAACATTTTGGCTAAGTGGAGTAAGTGTTCTTCCCAGGTATCCGAGTACACAATGATGTCATCGAGATAAGCGTAGCAGAACTTGTCAACGTATCCACTCAGTACCTTGTTCATCATGGATTGGAAGCAGCTGGGTGCATTTCGTAGGCCGAAAGGCATGACCTTAAATTGTAGCTTTTCGCCGTAGGGAGTGGTGAAGGCTGTGTAAGGTCGAGACTGGGGTGCGAGTGCTACCTGCCAGTATCCCATCTGTAGGTCGAGTGAGCTGAATATTTTTGAAGTTCCCAGGCTTCAAATGATGTCCTGTAGGGTCATCTGCGGTGCCGTGGCTGGAACGGTGATGGAATTCAGCCATCGGTAATCGATGCAGAACCGTGATGTGCCATCCTTCTTGGGGACAACGACAATTGGAGAGTTGTAAGGCGAATCACTGGCTTCTACCAGGTTCGTTCCTTGAGGGCGGCAACTTCGGACTCGATAATTTGCAGTTTCTCCCGTGAGTATCGGTAAGGCCGCTGGCTGCGTATTTCTGAGCTGTTGAGTTGAATTGTCATGGTGGCGGCCGTGGTGATGGAGGGTGGCATCTGCTCCATGAACAATTTTGCATGTTGTTGCAATAATACTGTTAACCGTCGGTGCTGGTTGCTGGGTGTGTCTTCTAGTAACTTGTCAACCAGGTGAGTGTCCATCTCTACTGAGACTGGTGGTTGCGCTATCCAGAAGATCGTATCTCGCTGCGTCTTGCTGTAGATTAGCCTGTCTTGCTCAAAGTCAAGCACTGCCTTATTCTCCCAAAACCATGGTCGTCCCAAGATGATGTCTTCGCGTAGGTCAGGTAGACCTAGGAAGGGAATATTTTGAATGTGCTGTTGGATCTGGAGTTCCAGATGTCCTTGTATAGCCGTTCCGCAGCTAGTGGGACAGTTGGCCAGCAGTACAGGTAGCTTCAGCGGTTGGATCCGTGTACCGTGGTCGAGGTGGGCAGCTCTCACGAAGTTGTGCGTTGCGGCTGAATCGAGTAGAGCGTGTAGTTGTTTACCCGCGAGGATGACAGGGATCCAGGGTAGAGTCTGTCCATCTATCTGGATCATGGCTAGGTTCGGTGCTTGGCTGGGCAGAGGGCTGGTGATGTGGTTGTTGACTACTGGGGCGGCAGTGTTGGTGACCTTGTCGGTGACTGCGGCCAGGGCAGTGTTGGTGACCTGGTGGCTGACTGCGGCTGGGGCAGTGTTGGTGACCGGCTGGTTGACGGCAGCTGGGTCAGTGTTGGTGACCTGGTGGCTGACTGCGGCTGGGGCAGTGTTGGTGACCTGGTGGCTGAATGCGGCTGGGTCAGCATTGGTGACCTGGTCGTCGACTGCAGCGAGGGCAGTGTTGGTGACTCTGTCCATGACAGTGACCCCGGTAGGTGGCGAGTGCATGTGGGTTACAGTTGCATGTTCCTCCCCAGGCTGGTGGTCGATGATGCGCTCATCATCGGCTGGTGATGCTGTCCTCTCACGGGCCAGTAGAGGCGCGACTGCTGGTGCTGTGGAGAGTCTCTGTCAGCCGAGAAGAGCAAGGGGTCTTCAGTGACATTGGAAGGAGGCTTAGCGACGCTAGCAGGGTCTACGGTGACGTGACAGGTAGGCGATCGATCCGTTGTGAGTGAGACGGTCATGAGTGATGGCTGGGTGGTTGACGCGCAAGGGTGTGCCGGACGCGGTTGCTGTTGTGAGACGGTGACCCGACTGGGTCATTCTTGATAGCCCATGGAGGTGCGGCTGCTAGGTACCGTGGAGAGTCTCCGTCAGCCGAGAAGAGCGAGGGGTCTTCGGTGACATTGGAAGGAGGCTTGGTGACGCTGGCAGGATCGGCTGTGATTTTATGGGCTCCCGAGAAACGGGCATGAAGTCGGTCATGGAACTGTTCCCAGGTGGTGACGAATTCTCCGTAGTCTCTCCACCAGGCGGCGGCGTCGTCTTGTAGTTGCGCTTTTAGAAGCATGACCCAGGTATAGCTGGGAATGTGGTGACCCTGTAACAGCTCGGTGCACTGTCGCATGAAGGTGATGGGGTCTTCATGGAGCTTGCCGCGGAAGAACGGTAGCAGGGTCGCTATGCTGGTCAGCTGGCTGAGGTTGCCGGTGTAGCTGATGGCTGGAGCCGGTAAGTTGGCCATGTTGCTGGTTGCGGTAGTGGCGTGACTAGAGGTTGACGGTGGAGCAGGCAGGTTGACGGTCAGTGCGCTGGGTTGCAGGGTGGTTGGTCGAGCGGGCTTGCTGGTGAAGGCGGGTGGCTGCGTTGCCCCGGTTTCGCTGGTGGAAGCGGGCGGCTGCGTCGTGCTGCTGTCGGTTTGACCGGTGGTCTGTGCAGGCCAGCCGGCGAATGTAGACTCGGTGTGCTGGCTGGTTGACTGCATCGAATCTTCGGTGGTCGTATCTCCACTGTCTCCGGCTCCGGTTCTAGTCGCTACCATGTTCAGGTGTTATGGGCGCCACTGGGAAATTGCCTGTTCCCAGACAGGTATTCTGAATTGAAAGATTCAGAGACACATTTTGTTGAAAGAAAATAAGTTTGAATCTTTTTGTGTGAAAAATTCAAGACATATATTTAGATGAAAAATTTAAGACATACATTTAGTTGAAAATTTAGGTTGACATTTTGTTTGAAAAGTGGTAACGGGTTACTGTATCTCCATACAGTGAGTGGCACCACGTTGGCAGGTGCCAATAATTGATATGGCGGAAGGTGTGGCTCGTTCATCAATTGGGCTAGTCAGTCGGGTCGAGCGAGGGGTTTGTTACCACTGTCTGAAAAAAATGGCTTTTGGTGGCCCTGAACAAGGGCCAAGTTTGTTGCTGGTGGCCCTGAAAGGGACCAAGGCAGGCTAGATGTTTAGTAGTCGTCGACTGGCGCGATACCACGCCGCGCGAGGGTCCCAGGCAGGTCCGTCTGGTGCGAGAGCAGGCCGGCAGGGGCTCAAGTCAATGGTTCGCAGTCTCCACTCTGGTTTACCCGGGCTACAGAGAGGGCTGACCGGGTGATCTACTAGCCAGAGGTCGTGCCGAATCTCCGCCGGGAGGACCTCCTCGACCACTTCCTCATTTAGAAGGGGGCCTTTGGTCAAACCCCGGGCAGGCAGGGTCGTAGGCTTCCGCTGCACACACTCCGATGTCGGTTCGGCACCCAACCCGCGCATCCAGAACCGTGCGCCAGTTGTTAGGCTGGGGCGCTAAGTCTTGGGGCGCAGCTGGCGCGGCGGTGTACAGCCTCAGCCTCTCCTCCACCTGGCGAAGCCGACATAGGGCCCTCCTCTTCTGGATTCGGCGGCCGGCTCGGTTCCTCCTAGGCATCGGCTGGGTAGTAGACAAGGAAGACACCTCAGGTTGCAGTTAGTCTCGCCGTGGTTCCCTCATTGGCCTGCTCGCTGCTCTGCTCCTTGTCTCGGTAGTGGTCTCAGCTGGTAGTGGTCTCTGGTAGTGGTCTCGGCTGGTGGTCTCTTCTGGCTCTTCAGTGGAAGGCTGCTAGTGAGCAAGTGCTATCAAGGGTAGCTGAGTAGCCCCCTTTTATTCACAGTCCCCGAGTTCACCTGCGCTGCTATTGGCCGGCGGTGCTCGGCGAATAGAAACGCAGGAATGGGTGGCGGCGACTGAGGCGCACCCTGGTGGCGGGTGGGTCAACCACTCATTTGGTTGATGCGTGGCGTGGGGAGCAGAGCAGAGCGGCAGGCTGAAAGGTAGCGAACGCGAGGGAGGTATCATATTTTTCAAATTATGGGTCTGAAAAATTTACAATAAAACTAATATCTGAACTTTACCTTTGATTGTTCCTTGTCCTGTTCCTCAAGGTCCAGATAAAACCACTCTCGATGTTAAATAAATAAAAAAAATAAATAAAAATTTCAGGCATTTCAATGTTTAATGTGAAACAGTCTTGTTTGTCGAGGTATCCCTCGAGAAGTAGCCTACTCTCCTAGCTTCGGGCAATGAGTATGTATTTCAACTATAGTAACTAATTCTAAAGCTCTACCTTTAAGTCTAGTAATGATTGTTGAGAACAGATATTTGTTCTGAAAGTCATCATTATTTGATGTGACATAAAAATTGGCAACAATCTTATCACAAATTGATACAAATCTGTTAAGCAGTAATGGATCACCAGAAAATTCCGGTATCATATCTAAAAATTCCTTTCTCAATACAGGAACTTGAGGTTGGGCTGCAGCTGCAGCTGCTTGTGCCGGAGTTGTCATTTTTAACAATATTCTTTCAATAATTATATAAGAAATGATGATAAAATTAACAATGATAATACTATAATATTAAATTAACTTACTCTAAAACAAATACTATCTTCCAGCAGCTCATCTCCCTGATATCCTCTCAGCAAAATGATAAAGAATAGCTCGAAGAAAGTTGATGTTGATGCACTCGTTGCGTTGCACAAACACTTCAAATTTTCACTCGCGTAAATTTTCGTTAAACACGGCCGTGAACAGTTGAAACTGATGGTTGTCGATGATGGGTTATAGGCTATTCACTAACCAGTACGTCACAATTAAAGATGAACAACCAAGACCGTGCCGACTACCGACTGCGCCAGCTAAATTATGAGTTCTGCGAGATTTCTTTTTAAAAAGAAATCTTTATTTTTACAAAACACTAAATTTGGAATAATACATTTTAAACAAGTGAATTTTGATAAAGTGAGTACCTCTCACTTCGATTTTGTAAGCAGGACTGACGCTCGATGCATGAGAAACTAGAAAGCTGGCTCCAACAGTTCCAGGAGAGTTCCAAGGAGTTGGATAGAAACTGCTGAATCCTGTAGATTCTCATGATATATAGTATATATGCTTAGTATATTAGTAATAGTATATGCTTAGTATATTATATAATTAGTATATTTATCAGAGTATGAAGGAATTCCTTTTCTTTTCATATTATCCATAAAATGCAAAATTTCAAAAAATCTTGTGTGTACATCCACGCAGTTGAAAAAGGAATATTCCTGCCAAATCTCATCGAGTTCTATCAATGCGTTTGTCCGTAATCGCGTTACATACAGACAGACAAAAAAATCCGAGTTAAAACATAGACCTCACTACTTTTGGTTGATTATGATTCTATGATGGGACTGATACATTTGAGTCATGCAAAGAGTGGACTGTAATTTTGAGATGTAATGTAGGCCTAATATTTAATAAATTGCTGATGAATTGGGAATTTGTAGTTTTGCTGAAATGACCCAAACAAACATAAAATTTCTAAGGTACGGTAGCAATCGTTGTACAATCAATGATTATCGTTGATTGTAAAATGATTCTGTTTCATCTGAAAGAAATAAATGATGTGATCAATGGATGGTACGCCAAATGATAAATCAGGGTATAGAAAACAATACAAAGATTATAGAAGACAATACCTAAGAATGAGCATGATAAAGAATTCGACAAAACAGACAGACAAAAGAATCCGAGTTAAAACATCGACCTCACTACACGTTCGGTTGAATCTGTTTCAAAAGAATTACTGTGTAAAAATTCTTTTGTGGAGAATTCGAACAACTGCTATGAATGATAATAATGGGAAAGATAACCGACTTTTAGAAAGAAATCTTTTATAATCAAAAGAATGGATTTTCAACATCTGTTTCTTATTCTCCAAATTGTCGACTCTTATAAAGCTGAATATGTTGCCAACTTCTTGAGATCATTTCTCAATAATATTATAATAGATAACTCAATCAGCAATCATGGAAGTTAGGACCATTCTTTTCATTTCACTGGTTCTTTGCTCTCTACTGGTATGTTGAAACTTGAATTGTAATATTAATATAATTGATTCTAATTTAAATACCCGATATAATTGAGAAAAATTGAGCCTGGGTCTTACACTGTTCATCACACTTAATTATGCGAGGTTGAGATTTTATCCAATTCGTTTGTTGAAACTATCCCTGGAATAGTGACTTTAAAATTCTCATATGAAATAGGGTTTCATTACTTTTTGAGGACTTCATGTAATTATTCCTGACGTTACCTATTTATTTATAGTACCTAGTCTATATAAATAAAAATCGAGCCTCAAATTTTGACGTTTAATAAATGTTTTATGTGTGCACTGAATTTGATGATTTTTCTTTAGTTGTGTTCGTTATGTTCAGGACCAGGTTTATGGCCTATCAAATTTATAATCCGACTTCAGGACTCTTTCCTACGGTCCTTCAAAGTTTAAATGCAATCCTTATGGGAGAAGATTTGTGAACTGGCCCACTACCTCCGTAAACGAAGCTGTAGTGCATTCGTGTGACATCAGCACAGGTAGGGCTCCTACACCAATAGAAACACTAGCTGATATAGATCAGCTGAGATCAACGAATTTTTATTGTTGTAGGAGCCCTACCTGTGCTGACGTCACACAGATGCGCTACGGCTTTGTTTACGGAGGTAGTGGCTGGCCACACACAGAAGTAGAAATCAGCTCTTATAATCATTGCGTCATCCAACAGCTGTCGATAGATAGTAGACAAGTGTGTGTATGCTGCTCCATAACCGCCCATTTATTTTATTCTAAACGCCCTGACTAAAAACAAAATGACTGGGTGTGTAACCAACCAGCAGTGCGTCCTCAGGTTAAAGAAATTGCTTTGTTTCGAATAATTGTGCTGTCTTCAGTGTTAAGGATAAATTGATTTTTAGTAAATTATTTAGCTACAGAGTTATTACATATATTTTAGTTATTAGTCACATACATTCAGTTACTTATTCAGACTTGTTATAATTTTTTTTCAATTTTCCTTCTACTGATTCTCAAAAATTTTAATTCTTAATAATGCCGCGGCACGATCGACGTCCAAACTTGGGTCTTAGAGCTCGAAATGCTGTAAATTTAGAATATGCACGGGAAAATCAGCAGCAAGGAGATATACTATTCAATTCCCAGCGAGCTGCATTCCCTATTGTGCCCGAGGCTAAGTCGACAATCAAGTACAGTTCCCTGTCAATTGTTGCTATTGGCACAATGAACATTGTGTGTCAATACTGTGGGGCATATAAGCTTAAAAATGAAGCACCCGGATTGTGTTGCTCCAGTGGTCAAGTTAAATCGTTTCAATTGACTCCACCACCAGAACCACTTCATTCATTGGTTACCGGAAATGGAGCAGACTCCAAACAGTTTTTAAAAAATATCCAGCAATACAACAATTGCTTTCAAATGACATCATTTGGGGCAAAAAAACTGTTCAGGATAGATTTATGCCTACTTTCAAAATTCAGGGACAAATTTATCACTGAACGGGTTCCCCATTGCCAATGACAGATAGTAACTACAAATTTTTGCAAATTTATTTTATGGGCGATTCAGAAAGACGAGTCAATCAGCGTTGTGCACACAACAATAACACTTCAGTGGAAAGGCCAATTGTTGAACAACTACAAATATTTTTCCAACACAATGCATTGATTGCATTATTCAAGACTGCATGCCATCTGATAACCACAAAATTCTCATAAGAGCTGATAAGACACCTCCCGGACAACTCCCAGAACCTTTCAATGCCCCTACAATTGACGAAGTGTGTGTGAGTGCTTCCATTCAAACCAATAAGCAAGAAGCAACTGGATGCAAATTGCCGCATCGCGCCTGCTCAGGTGTGAATCCAGCTAAAGTTTGTTATGAGATGCATTAGCTTTACTATTTGGCGGTACGAAGTTAGCCGGGCCAGCTGGCTTTCAATATCTTGGCAGCAATCAGGTCTAAATGTTGTCTGTTGTTTCAAACGTACAACATTCGTGATTTTTACTTTCCTTGCCCTATTACCATAGGTAAGGAAAGTATTGCTTTCCGAAAAAAATTAAGGTACCCCAATTTCTGAATTTTTATACGTTTTAAGGTCCCCTGAGTCCAAAAAAGTGGTTTTTGGGTATTATGTGCGTCAGTATACACGATATCTCATCTCCCAATTAACGGAATGACTTGAACTTTTGAACTTAAGGTCCTTACACTATAATGATCCCACACGAACAATTTCGTTCAAATGCGATTCAAGATGGCGGCTAAAATGGCGAAAATGTTGTCAAAAACAGGGTTTTTCACGATTTTCTCGAAAATGGCTCCAACGATTTTGATAAAATTTCTACCTAAAATAGTCATTTGATAAGCTATATCAACCGCCACAAGTCCCATATCTGTAAAAATTTCAGGAGCTCCGCCCTATCTATGCAAAGTTTGATTTTAGATTTCCAATTATCAGGTCTCAGATATAATTTAAACAAAAAATTCCTAGTGGAAACGATTGAGCATGGACATTTCTTCAATTAATGTCCAGTAACATTTTCACCTAATATTGAAAATAAGCCTGAAATTTGAGAAAATGTAATTATTCAATTGCAAACTGTTGGCAACTGTTGATTTTATTAAATCATTCACTATGAAGTGATAGCAGATCTCGTGTGTATCCAGTGTTATTGATCTGTCACCAGCTGGCTCAGATCTTTGACTTGAGATGCGCTTTTACACTAGCGTCAGGTGATCAATTTTCATAACGGCAAGGAAAGTTGTGTGAGTGCGCCACACCAGATTTTTAAGATTCAATAATCGGTTGATAAGAATGATTTTAAAACTATATTTCTGAGCAAAAATGAAAGGAAATATTGTTTTATGATAACGTAATATTTTTCCTCCCTACTATTTTAATAGTCCAGTCAAATGGTTGTTATTCAGGAAACATCCCCGAAATAATTTTTATCCACGGTTCTATATGTATTTTGGGGCGCTGAATTCGAATCTGAAATTTTCCAACACGCCAGAGGGCGGCTTCACCCCCAAAACCCCCAAAAATCCCTAAAATTTCGGACTTTTATCAACTTTTCCATTTAATCTCGAAAACTTCAAGTTTTTGGAGAAAAATCATTCTCTACAAAATTAAAGATAATAAAATTTCCAATGAATTGAGTAGGCGCGCAGAACTCTACCATTTTTGGTTCCGGAGCTACGAATTTTCAAAAAAGGGGTACTTTTTAAGGGGTTTTCAAATTTTTGCAAACCTACCACTTCTACCCTATACAACTTGGCTATTTTTCTAGTAATGATAAAAAACCACACATAACGTGAAAGAATAATTGATTCTGAACAGGAATCCTTGGAAATTTTCGAATTTGGCAGAGGGGGGAGGGAGAATACACCCAAAAATAGAAAATCATGTTCTACAGCCAAAATACAATTTCTCACTATAATACCGGTATATTTTCAAGGCCTTCCCACCAAAAAATACATACCGTATTCCAACTGAAATCATCTTACAAGGTTCATGTTCTATGAGAATCAAGCGTTAGATACATTTAATTTCATATTTCCTAGTGGTGGGATGGTGCATAAGGATATGTCAAGGATCAAAACTTTAAACACTCATACTTTTGATAAAATGATCAGACCCCCTCGTACCACAGCTCATTCTTCTAAGCTCGTCAAGGCGGTTCAGAATCATGTATCACAACAGAAATTTGATGAAAAAATAGAAAAATCCTTCATGAGTGTATTTTAGTCCATATATTTACTTACACAAGAAATGTAAAACTATTTTTGTAAAACTATAACCTTGAAGTAAAAGATACGTTTGATTAAAAAAATCAAGAAATTTGCTATATATTCCTCATTTTCACAGTCTCGACAGTTTTTCGATAATAAACAGTGATGTAAGATGGGTTTGAGACAACGCAACTTTATAGAGCATGTTATTATGCTCTTTCATTTCAGACCAATCGCAAGTTTCGCATGTATCATACTCGTTTTAGAGAATCTCTTGAATAAAAGTAAAATCACAGTAAAAATTAGAAAATAAAAATCATCATTTTTCAAGGCTGTATGTCTATTGTCTATGTCAGCTGAATAAAAACTAAAATCTGTGGTGGCGCACTCACACAACTTTCCTTGCCGTTATGAAAATTGATCACCTAACGCTAGTGTTCCCGCGCGCATCTCAAGTCTACTATTCAAAGATCTGAGCCAGCTGGTAACTGGACAATATCGCTGGATACACAAGAGATCTGCTATCTCTTCATAGTGAATCATTTAATAGAATCAACAGCTGCCAACAGTTTGCAATTGAATAATCACATTTTCTCAAATTTCAAACTTATTTTCAATATCAGGTGAAAATGCTACTTGACATTATTGAAGAGATTTTCACGCTCAATCTTTTCCACTCGGAATTTTTCGTTTAAATTATATCTGAGACCTGATAATTGGAATTCTGAAATCACACTTTGCATAGATGGGACGGAGCTCCTGAAATTTTTACAGATAACCCTGTTTTTGACAACATTTTCGCCATTTTAGCCGCCATCTTGAATTGCATTTGATCAAAATTGTTCTTGTCGGATCGTTATAAAGGACCTTAAGTTCTAAATTTCAAGTCATTACGTTAATTGGGAGATGAGATATCGTGCACACACACACACACACACACACACACACACACACACACACAAACACACACACACACACACACCACTTTTTTGGACTCAGGGGACCTTGAAACGTATAGAAATTTAGAAATTGGGGTACCTTAATTTTCTTTGGAAGCAATACTTTCCTTGCCCTATTACCATGGGTAAGGTAAAAAGTCAAGTGCAAAGTCTGATTGGGTTGGAAGTGCATCCATTTGAAGTTGAATAGGAATATTACTGTTTTGTAAAATGATGAGTGCTCTTCATATTTTTATATTATGTTGTTAACTTATCACTAATCACTATGTCTGTTTGTTTTATGGCTACATACGTAGAATCAATGGCAAATTATTTTTTCATCTGAGTATAAAATATTGAATCAAAAATACTAGTGGCTCTGTGAACAGTAGACCTTGCGCAGTTAAAAACCACAGCCTCCTCTAATACTGTCCATCAGAGTGAATATTATGTCCTGTCCTGACGTGTTGGCGAGATATCGGTGTGTAAGCTACTAATGGCTTTTTGAGTTGTTGTATCGACAATAATTATTATTAATAACAAAACTTGTTGTAAACAACTATGCTACTATCATCAAAAGCTTACAGATTTGAAAGCAGAGAAAAGTCGGGAGAAAATAATATGCTTCCGTACTTCCAGTTATCAACTGCATGATTCATGCTTGCAATTAATAGTCCATACGACAGCTGATTTTTCACTAAGTTACATTGAGATATTAATTGCATGCGTCATTCATGCAATTTATAATCCACTCGACAGCTGATTTATGATGAATAATTCTATAGTCTGATTTTTACGGTAATATTGGCGTTCAAATGAAACTCCTTTTCCTCTTGTATTATCCCTAAAATTCAAAATATCAAAAAACCGTATATATATATATATATATATATATATATATTATATATATATATATATATATATATAGACGTGAAATTCAAAGAGGAACATACCTGTCAAACCTGCTCTCTTTGGTTATGTCAAGTGAGTAAACATGTGTCAGTTCGGCTCCATCTTCTAACAGATATTTCGTAGGGTTATACAGTTCAATTCACTTCAAATTATACATCTAGTTATTCAGTTTCTCGAGCTAAATTCAATAGTGAAATTATATTCTTGATTAACTCACACTCTTTTTATTTATCTTGAAAAAACATTCCTAATTCTTCAGTCTACCTTCTCGCCTGTAAAAGTGTAAATCCACCTAACGGTACATGATGGTTCGACCGAACAGAGGCATGCCGAAGAATGAGGTCAATGCTCCAAAGGCAGGGCCAGCTATTTCTGGATCACTGTCTGAAGAGACCCTCCGAATTATTCGACTGCAAATTGAGGAATCTGTGCATCATGCCGTTTCTTTGGCTGTGAAGTCTATTTTTGAGGAACTTCAGGCATTGAAGGAGGAGAACAAACAGCTGCACGATAGAATTCGTGAGCTAGAGGTGTCTTGTCACCTGAAGGTCGACGACCTTGAGCAATATGGGCGCCAACATTCAATACGTATTTTTGGGATCCCGGAGAGTGACAAAGAAGACACGGACCTGCTGGCGCTTGATGTCTTCAACAAGAAGCTGAACGTGCCTGTGACTCTGGCAGATGTCAACTGCTCGCATCGCGTTGGAAGGCGTCAACCACCTCAACAAGGGCAAGCGAAACCTAAGGACTGACCCATCATAGTTTGACTCTGCAGCTACCAGACCAGGAAGATGATCTTCGACGCTAAGAGGAAGCTGAAGGGTTCCGGCGTCACCATTCGCGAGGATCTGACTGCAGAGCGTCTCAAGGTCCTTAATGCTGCGGCCGACCGTCATGGGCATAGGAATGTCTGGTCATTGGACGGGAGGATCAAGATCTCTATCGGCGAGGGAAGATCCAAGAGGGTCCACACAGTCGAGAGGATGACCGACCTTCAAAACATAAAGGTAAATTGAATCATTTCAGGATTCGATGACTAAGGTGCCCTTCACTACAATAATAGGAAATTCATATTAATACATTTCACAGTAGATATACCTTGGCATTTTTCATGAGCTGGCTTTCTGTTCTATAAATGAATCTTTCCACTGCTATTTATGATTATATATGAGGCAATTATTCCAAACTAAGGAGATCCACATTTGTTGATACTGATTAATAATTTATATTGATATTAATTCCCAAAACTACGTCCAATGCATCAACTACTATACTCCAGAGGGTACTTAGAGAATCATTATCTCTATTCTCACTAATAATTATTACATCTCTTACCAAAATTATTTCCATAATTAATAATTTTCGAAATGCTGAATTTCAAATAAATTGGATGATTAACATACATTATAGATATGGATGTAATTTATAGGTAAAGATAGTAATCTATTCTATATTAGGTGTACATAATGATATCTTCTACTGTTGCCACAGCTTGAACAATAGAAGCTAATGTGTGAAGAATTATTGATAGAACAGAGGGGTGGGTAGTCTGTTCATATGCTTATATAGGGGCTGTGTTTCATTTAACGTTCTCTTAGACATTCATCACTAAAATATTACAGTTCTCAATTTACTACTTTTATCGTTATTGCAACTCCCAATAGTTAATTATACTTCTAATACTATATAATATTTTTCACACTTCACCGTTCAATACTATTTGAAACTCATCTAAAAAAATCTAGCACTTTCTCCATCGTCTCCTCTACTTCTTATTTTTCTTTCTAATTTCTCTTCTTGATCTTATATTCATAATGATTACTTGAATATTGTTGTTTGTGATGATGATTATTATTCTTTTTTATCTTCTTCTTCATCTTCTTCTTCTTCTTCTTCTTCTTCTTCTTCTCTTTCTTTTTCTTTTCTTCTTCTTCTCTTCTTCTTCTTCTTCTCTCCTTGATTAATTCAAGATCACAATACGATGTTCCATTTCTTATTCTATAGTTCAGTTTCATAAGTTCTTCTCAATTTGTGCACATTCCTTCTTTCTCTTCTTTTCTTTCCTATTATTATCATTATTTTCCCTGTGATTTTTCCACTACCTATCCAGCATGTTCAAATGTTTATTTCTCTTTATATATATATATATATATATATATATATATATATATATATATATATATTTATCTTTCTACCTTCTCTCTTTCTATCGGATTACCTTCTACCAATATCCATATATTATATTATAATATCCATATATTTATCCATATAATATTAGATTCTTTCCCACATCAAATCATACTATTCCTCTTCAATTTTATACGAATATTATTCATTATCAGTTGTATTATGTATCTTTTCTCTATTGATAACTTTCTTCAAAGATTTTTCGTTTTTCTGCTAGCTTTTTCTTCTCTTTTTCAGTTTTTACTGGATCCCATTTCGCTCTATCTCCACCATGAACACGATCTTCCACTACTGGATTCCATCTCTCTCTATCTCCACTAGGACTCGATTTTCCACCACTGGATTCCATCTCTCTCTGTCTCCACTTGGACTCAATCTTCCACTACTGGATTCCTTCTCGCTCTACCTCCACTTGGACCCGATTCTTCCACTACTGGATGCATACTCGCTCTATCTCCACTTGGACCAGATCTCCCACTACCAGTTCTTCCTCAATCTTCATCTTATTCACCATTAGGATTATTGATCACCGGAACTCCACACATCTACATCTTATTGTGTCTAGTGAATTTTTTGAACTAGTGCTTTAAATAGTGAAGGGAACCTAACTGTCAAGGCATACTGAATGCACTCGAATCAAGAGACTTTTTCATTTAGGTTAAGTTTTATCAGTTTCATCCCCATTTTCCCCGTCATGTGTCATTCTGAGGTCGGTTCACGATTGGTCTGCTGCTTCCATGATGCCTCTCACTGACATGTCAGCTCGCTTGCCCTCAAGTAGGTATGATTATTTCAATAATAGTAATAATGACGCAGGTATGTTTCTAGCAAATAAGCTCCACTCTTTCAAAAAACTTTTCAAGGCTGCTCACCTTAACGTACAATCCCTCAGTTGCCACATTGATGAACTCGGAGCAATCTTCCATTTTCAGGACTTCAATATAATTGGAATCTCCAAATCATTTTTGAAGCCTAGTATTTCATCAAATTTTGTTGCATTGCCTGGATATAATCTTTTCCGGAATGATAGATTAAAAAAAGCTTGTGGGGTGTAGCAATTTATGTGAAAGATGTTATCAAAACAAAAGTTTTAATCACATCTGAACAAGAGTATTGTTCCAGACCAGAGTTTATGCTACTTGAATTATCCTTATCTAGTACTGACAAATTACTCGTTGGTATCTGTTATCGCCTACCAAAAATAGGTCATTTCACAGATTTCGAAAATGCCTTGCTTTCTCTT